>NC_057794.1:157964359-157976649 GCF_018294505.1 Triticum aestivum | reverse complement strand
GGCCACGTGGTGCCCCCCCCCAAGCCCAATCTGAATTGGACTAGGGTTGGGGGGCGGCCCCCCTTTCCTTCTCTTCTCCTCCACCTTCCCTCCTTCTCCTAGTGGGAATAGGAAAGGGGGCCGAATCCTACTTCGGCCGGGAGTCCAAGTAGGACTCCCCCCATGGCGCGCCCCCCTTGGGCCAGCCACCTCTCATCCCCCTCTTTATATACGTGTGAGGGGGCACCCCAAAGGCACACCAAGTCTTCTCTTAGTCATGTGCGGTGCCCCCCTCCATAGTTACACACCTCGGTCATGTCGTCGTAGTGCTTAGGCGAAGCCCTACGCCAGTAACTTCATCGTCACTGTCGCCATGATGTCGTGTTGACGGAACTCTCCCTCGGCCTCAACTGGATCAAAAGTTCGAGGGACGTCATCGAGATGAACGTGTGCTGAACACGGAGGTGTCGTACGCTCGGTGCTTGGATCGGTTGGATCGCAAAGACGTTCGACTACATCAACCGCGTTAGTAAACGATTCCGCTTTCGGTCAACGAGGGTACGTGGACACACTCTCCCCTCTCGTTGCTATGCATCTCCTAGATAGATCTTGCATGATTGTAGGTAAAAAAATTAAAATACTGCGTTCCCCAACACTTTTATCACTAAGTATTTTCTGCCCACAAAAATTGTTTCCCTTAGAACCCAGATCATGAATTTCAAGCAACTTGAACATGAGCATGTTGCACAATCTTTGGAAAGGATGAAAATGATGCTAAGGAATTGCCCAAATCATGGGTTAAATCTTTGGATGATCATACAAAAGTTTTATGCGGGATTGAATGTTTCTCGTAATCTTTTAGATTCCACCGCGGGTGGTAATTTTATGGAAATTACTTTGGGTGAAGCCACCAAATTGCTTGATAATATCATGGCAAATTATTCACAAGGGCATACCGAAAGAGCTCCTACTAGTAAAAAAAGTTAATTTGGTTGAAGAAATTTCTTCTTTGAGTAAAAAAGTTGATGCTCTTATGAAATTGGTTGTAAAAGTGCTCCTATTGATTTTAATGATATGCCTTTGTCTACTTTTATTGAGCAAAAAAGTGATGCCGTAGATGTGAATTTTATCTCTCGAAATAATTTCAATAACAATGCTTATAGAGGTAATTTTAATCCTAGGCCTTTTCCTAGTACTTCCTCTAATAATAATGGAAATCCTTCTTATAATAATAATAGGAATACCTCTGATCTTGAGAATAATATTAAAGAATTTATCAACACACAAAAAGTTTTCAACACTACCATAGAAGAAAAGTTGAATAAGATTGATGATTTGTCTAGAAGTGTTGATAGAATTTCTCGTGATGTAGAAAATCTCAATATGAAAAATTATGTGCCTAAAGTTGAGGAATCAATTAGCTCTTTATGTTTCTATGGATGAAAGTAAGCAAATAACCGCTACACTTAGAGCTAAAAGAGAATTTTTAGAAAAAGCGTTTTCTAGTGATTACTTTCGTAAAAGTGATGAAGATCTTAAAATGATTAGTGTTTATTCTATTGATTCCTTGTTTAGTAAAGTTAATATTGATGAAAAAGGGACTGGAGAATAGTAAACTCTAGTTAGAAGGCGTCCCGATAATTTGGAGGGTGAAAATCTTGTTGAGAAAATTGATAAAAGCAGGTTTGAAGAGGTCAAAACTTTAACTAGTGATGTGCCCACTCTTTTGGATTACAAAGACTTTAATTATGATAGTTGCTCTTTGATTGATTGTAATTCTTTGTTGCAATCCATGATAACTTCACCTCATGCTTATGAACAAAATAAAGCTTTTACTAAACATATTGTTGATGCTATGATGAAAGCTTTAGAAGAAAAGTTGGAATTAGAAGTTTCAATTCCTAGAAAATTGCATGATGAATGGTAACCTACTATCAAATTCAAGATTAAAAACTATGAGTGTTTTGCTTTGTGTGACTTGGGTGCTAGTGTTTCTACAATTCCGAAATCTCTATGTGATGTGCTTGGTCTTACCGATATTGAAGAATGTTCTTTAAATTTTCACTTGGCAGATTCTACTATTAAAAAGCCTATGGGAAGAACTAATGATGTTCTTCTTCTTGCAAATAGGAATTATGTGCCCATAGATTTTATTGTTCTTGATATCGATTGCAATCCGTCTTGTCCAATTATTCTTGGTAGATCGTTCTTATGCACTATCCGTGGCGTGATTGATATGAAAGACGGCAATATTAAGTTCCAATTTCCTTTGAGGAAGGGTATGGAACACTTCCCTAGAACAAGAATTAGGCCACCATATGAATCAATCATGAGAGCATCGTATGGATCTCGAAATAAAGATGACAAAACTTAGATCCTTGCTTTATGCCTAGCTAAGGGCGTAAAATGATAGCGCTCATTGGCAGGAAACCCAATGAATAGAATTTATTTTTGCTTTTTGCTTTCTGATCTTGAGTGTTAGAACAATTATGCTACTGTTATGATTGTGTTTTTTGTGTTTTAATTAGTGTTTGTGCCAAGTAAAGCCTTTACGATCTTCTTGGGTGATAGTTGTTTGATCTTGCTGAAAAATAGAAACTTTTACGCTCACGAAAACCATTCTCATTTTTAACCAGAGAGAGATAAAATACCAATTATTTTTGCAGAAGATTAATATTAAAATTTCCCAGGTCGCCCTAACTTTTCAGAATTTTTGGAGTTATAGAAGTATTCAAAATATCCAGATTTCTACAGACTGTTTTGTTTTTGACAGATTCTATTTTCTTTGCGTTGTGTGCTTGTTTTGATGATTCTATGGTTTTCTTTGATGAGTTTTTTCCATAGGAAAAGTTGGAATACAGTAGATATAATGAAAGAACATAATATGAATTGGTTTGCTACAGCACTATAGTAGTGATTTGTTTTCTTATACTAATGGATCTCACGAAGGTTTTGTTGAGTTTTGTGTGATTGAAGTTTTCAAGTTTTGGGTTATCTTATGATGGATGAAGGAATAAGGAGTAAGAAGAGCCTAAGATTGGGGATGCCCCAACATCCCAAGCTATTATCCAAATAGATCAAGCAACTAAGCTTGGGGATGCCCCGAGTGGGATCGCCTCTTTCTTCTAACGACCATTGGTATTTTACTCGAAGCTATATTTTTATTTGTCACATACTATGTGTTTTGCTTGGAGCGTCTTGTATGATATGAGTCTTTGCTTATTTTGTTTTGTGTTTTTAGTCTTGATCCCTTGCTGGACACACCTATTTGAGAGAGCTAAAAATTATGCCATGACTTGTTAGAATTGCTCTCTATGCTTCACTTAAATTTTTTATGAGCTATGGATTTGCTCTAGTGCTTCACTTATATCATTTTGAGCACGTCGTGCTTTAGTATTTTTGAGGAAATGCTCTCTTGCTACACTTAGATTTATTTGGGAGTTAGTAAAAAATTTAAGAAATTCTCTCTTGCTTCACTTAAATTAATTTGAGATAAAGAAATACTATGCTCATGATCTTCACTTATATTTGTTTGAGCTTATCAAAAGCAACACATGAAAATTAGTCCCAAAGTGATAGATATCCCAGAAGGATATAATAAGAACTTTCATGAAGAACATTGGACAAAATAAACTTCATTCCTAGTAATAGTTTTGAGATATGATGATGTGATATGTGAGTCATCTTGATGAGTAATTATGCTTTATTAAGAATATTGGTGTTAAGGTTTGTGATTCCCTATGCAAGCACGAAAGTAAATGATCATGCAATGATATTATATCCTACTTGTGATGCATTATTCTGTGTTAATTATGCTTAATGCTCGCTTATGAGATTGTTCATTTCTTGGTTGGTTGCTTCTCAATCTTTTGCTAGCCTTCATTTTCCACTAATTATGATCACTACTTGTGCATCCAAAATCCTTTAAACTAGTTTTGCCACATGAGTCCACTATACCTACATATATGCAATATTCTTTTACCGTTCTAAGCAAATTTGTATGTGCCATCTCTAATATTCAAAATAAATTTATCTTTTGTGTGCTCGTACCACTCACGAGGTGGTGAGGGTAGCTAATATTTTCCATGCTAGATGTGTTATTCTCACGATGAGTGTTTATTAACTTGTCATTGCACGAGAGTAAGGCAAAGGTATTAGGGATGCCCAGTCCCGAAATGAAAAATGAATTTACATTATGTTGTCAAATAATAAATTCCTTGGAAAGTGTTGGTATGGAAGGCAGCCGTGGATTCGGTTAGCCATGGAAAGTGAAAGTATGGTGGAAAAAGGAATTAACTTTAATTTTTGCTTGGGAACCGCCTATGATATATCTAGCATGGAAAGTGTTGGGAACTCTAAGTCATTTTCGTTGGTGGGAAAAGTATGCCTCTCAAAATGTTTTTATCTCTCAATTTTTGCTTTGAGCTCTGGCACCTCTACAAATCCCTACTTCCCTCCGCGAAGGGCCTTTCTTTTTACTTTATGCAATTTTTATTTTTGAATTTGAGTCTCCATCTTCTCTTATAAAAGCACCAACTAGGAGGCACCATGATCGTACTTGAGCATTGGGTGTAGTTAATATGCGAGTGTGTTTCATGAATGGATTAATGACTGAGCATGATGGGCTAGGGATAGCTTATTTTAGCGTTGATATTTTGAAATACATGGTTGCTTGTTGATATGCTTGAGTATTTAAGTTATCATGTCAAAACTAGACTATTAATTTGCACAATATAAAAGTCCAAATGTCCATGCTATAAAGAAAAGAATATGATATGACATGTTAGGCAGCATTCCACATCAAAATTTATGTTTTTATCATTTACCTACTCGAGGGCGAGCATGAGTTAAGCTTGGGTATGCTGATACGTCTCCAACGAATCTATAATTTTTCATTGTTCCATGTCGTTATATAATTAATCTTGGATGTTTTATAATCATTTTATAGTCACTTTATATCATTTTTTGGTACTAACCTATTGACATAGTGCCAAGTGCCAGTTGATGTTTTTTGCATGTTTTTTACATCGTAGGTAATGAATATCCAATGGAGTCCAAACGCAGCGTAAATTTTTGTGGATTTTTTGGACCAAAATACAACCAATGAGCCGAAGAAGCACCTGGGGGCTGCTCCGAGGGGAGCACAACCCACCAGGGCGTGCCTGGAGGCCCAGACGCACCCTGGTGGGTTGTGCCCACCTCGGGTGCCCCTCAGACTGCCTATTTACTCTATAAATACCCCAATATTCCAGAAACCCTAGGGGAGTCGACGAAAATCAATTCCAGTCGCCGTAGAGTCCAGAACCACCAGATCCAATCTAGACACCATCACGGAGGGGTTCACCACTTCCATTGGTGCCTCTCCGATGATGCGTGAGTAGTTCTTTGTAGACCTTCGGGTCCGTAGTTAGTAGCTAGATGGCTTCCTCTCTCTCGTTTGATTCTCAATAAAATGGTCTCTTGGAGATCCATATGATGTAACTCTTTTGCGGTGTGTTTGTTGGGATCCGATGAACTTCGAGTTTATGATCAGATCTATCTCTTTTTATCCATGAAAGTTATTTGAGTTTTTTGATCTCTTATATGCATGATTGCTTATAGCCTCATATTTCTTCTCCGATATTTGGGTTTTGTTTGGCCAACTTGATCTATTTATCTTGCAATGGGAAGAGGTGTTTTGTAGTGGGTTCGATCTTACGGTGCTTGATCCCAGTGACAAAAGGGGAACCGGCACGTATGTATCGTTGCTACTAAGGATAAATGATGGGGTCTATTTCTACATAAATATATCTTGTCTACATCATGTCATCGTTCTTATTGCATTACTCCATTTCTCCATGAACTTAATACACTAGATGCATGTTGGATAGCAGTCGATGTGTGGTGTAACAGTAGTAGATGCAGGCAGGAGTCGGCCTACTAATCTTGGACGTGATGCCTATATAATGATCATTGCCTGGATATCGTCATGATTATTTGAAGTTCTATCAATTTCCCAACAGTAATTCATTTACCCACCGTTTGCTATTTTTCTCGAGAGAAGCTACTAGTGAAATCTACGGCCCCCGGGTCTCTTTCTCTTATTATTTGCCTTTGCGATCTATTTCCCTTTGCTTTGATTTTCAGATCTATTAAACCAAAAATACTAAAATACCTTGATGTAATTTATTCTTATTTATTTTATTTGGCGTTCGATCTATCAATATACTACAATTTATTCATGTCCGTTTGCCAATTTTTGGCGCCGTTACCCGAAAGGGATTGATAACCCCTTTAATACGTCGGGTTGCGAGTATTTTTTATTTGTGTGCAGGTGATGTTTACGTATTGTTGCTTGGTTCTCCTACTGGTTCGATAACCTTGGTTTCATCACTGAGGGAAATACCTACCGTCGCTGTATTGCATCATCCCTTCCTCTTTGGGGAAATACCGATGTAGCTTCAAACCGCAATCAAGAGGTACATCAACTGCTCCCATGATAAAATAACGCGGCAGTGCAACCTAACAACACTATGCCTCTCACTCTTCCATTTTCCTCTCATTATTTGAACTTGTAGAGACATTGTGAAGAATTAGATGCAAATGCACAACACAACCTCATCAAATCTTTCTCGTCAGTCCCTTGACTCGTCCTGTACAAATGCACAACCTCATCAAAGCCCCAGCTAGCAGGGTTAATATGTATTAGATGCAATTGAAGGAATAAGTCATCTCTGCAGTCCCACTACCAAAATGAACTGGTGAACGCTTCCAATGAACTCCACTGGACAACAGCCATAACATGCTCCACGGGGTTGACGGGGGCCCGGGGACCATCGCAACACAGTATGGAGGAAGGCCGCCGGTGGGAGCGTGGGAAGGATGTCATTGGTACATGTGTAAAGAGGCTGACAGCAAGCATGGCGGCATGCATCCTCCTCTCCCCCATGTCGCGCGCGTGTCGGCATGTCCTCCGGGGTGGACGTCAGCCTGGTGCGTCGCGGTACGGGAGTGGAGATAGGCTGCCGACAGGCATGGGGCGAGGAGACGATGTGCATCCTCCTCTCCCTCATCTCCTTCATCTATACATGCGGCGGCTAGGGTTTGTGGAGAGAGAGAGAGAGAGACCTATGTGTGGTTTTGTTTATGCGGATCTATTCTTTCTGTTTTCTATTATGTCTCTGGTTTTCCATGTCGCGAGGGTGACAAAATCGGTGGGCCGAGGAGTAGAGAGTAGAGATTTTTCATGAGTAGAAGAAAGAAGATTAGTCAATTGAATTTTTTCCTTAAAGTCCGTTATTTGTTTCCTTAAAATGTGTTATTTGTTTTCTAAAGCAAATTGCATTGATGAAATGGATTGATTGATTTGGCTAAGTTAGGAAAACTAGATTTGTGATTTTTTTTGGATAGTAAGTGTTTGTTCACAAGGAACTAGTGGAGAAAAAATAAACTGGTGGGGTAGGGGAGGGGACAAGAAAACCAGTCGAAGAAAACCGGACGAAAGTGGTGGGACAAAAAAAACATGGACGCAATCCTACCAATGGCTCCATTAGGAGTATAGATGTGGGCTAATTCTCCTTCCACCACTTGGCCTTTTAAGGCCTGTTGATATTAAATTAAATATAAAAGCCTCCTAACTATTACTAGAGCCTTTCATTATTAATTTAACATCACCGGAAACATTTTCCACCTATATATATTATTTATTGGAAATGCACGGTATTGCCTGATAAACTCTGAAACCCTTTGGGTGACCTCAAAACGCTTCCAGTTCATCTTAAAACTATTTTGAATATTAATGAAAAAATTCCACAAAAAATCCTCAATACTCTCGTCCTACTAACACTTATCACGTCGTGATTACCTTAAGCTTGTGACCCTGTAGGTTTGGTAAAATATAGACATGAACGAAACCCCTTCATTCAATGATCGATATCGAAACCATGGACGTCCATATTGATCCCTATGATTACACGAATGACATTCGAGTGAACCTTTGGTTATCATGTGATGTTCCTACATCTACATGACGTAGTCACCTTTGTCTGGCCAGACGATGATGGATGTTATCACAATGAGAGGTCCCTAAGAATATCTCTTCGTCATCGGAGGAGCAAATTCCACTCTCGAGCTATTGAGTCCCTTGTTAAACTTTCCGATGAACCTATAAGTTGTCGTTATGATCACTATGATATAGATCATATTTGAGCAACCCCAAAGCTCATCATACGGTAAGAAGTGACTATGATACTGTCATGGTATAAGGAACTAAAACACATGCTGACACTCCGTGTTATAACAATTGACTTGTGACAATATCATCTTAGAATATAACAAACAAGTTTGGGTTGGTTCAACATGATCGTTCTTCTAACGCCATACTCTCAATGTTGTTTTAGGACTATCGTTAGACTTAACGATATCCTAATATCCGAGAAACGTGATCACCAAGAACATTTGAGCCAGTCTTAGAGGCGAGACTAGGAATTTTATCTTGTCGTTTATCGTTCTACACGTGCATCTAAGTTTTCCACTAAATGGAATATTCTAGGATCATAGCATTTCTAGCATAGAATATAAACTCTTAATTATGAACATGGAAATGTATTAATACAATATTATTGCCTCTAGGGCATACTTCCAACAAACTCCCACTTGCACTAGATTTAATAATCTATTTACACTTTTCTTTAACACCCATGGCTATTTGGTGTTTGCTCATGGTATAGTCTTCATCATCGGGTGTGACAGATTCAAATCCTTGTAATAGTTGCATTTGTTATGTTTGGTCTTTGAGTGGGATCTAGATTCCTTTTGATTTGAGCAATGGCACCCTTATTCATAATGTAGTGTCACTGGTTTCATTGCACTTTGGATCATCCAATCTATATCAAGACACTTCTTGATTCATACATCCTCCTTTGAAGCATCTTAAGCCTCAACATATATTTCTTTCATTATAGAATCCACAATATTGTTCATGCTTGAAACTATTACAAACTATTATCCTAGCATAGCCCGATAGTCATCTAAAACAGACATGAAGGTGTTGTCCCTACAATAATCTCTCCATCTTCGCCATAGACAAAACATGTTTGTTGTCCTTCTGAGGTACTTGATAATTTTAATAGCTTCCTAGTGAGCATTTCTAGGATCACTTTGGTACCTGCTACTAACACTTAGTACGTAAGGAACATTTGTCTCTGTACATATCATGGTTCTGATGATGGGTTCAATTGTCAACGTATTTTGAACTCCAATCATCTACACACGCTCGTCAACTATCCTAGGACATTGATTTTGCTAAGTGTGTGACGCCCCCAATTCAACCGTACACTAATCATACACGCAAACGTGTACGATCAAGATCAGGGACTCACGGGAAGACATCACAACACAACTCTACAAATAAAATAAGTCATACAAGCATCATATTACAAGCCAGGGGCCTCGAGGGCTCGAATACAAGAGCTTGATCATAGACGAGTCAGCGGAAGCAACAATATCTGAGTACAGACATAAGTTAAACAAGTTTGCCTTAAGAAGGCTAGCACAAACTGGGATACAGATCGAAAGAGGCGCAGGCCTCCTGCCTAGGATCCTCCTAAACTACTCCTGGTTGTCGTCAGTGGGCTGCACGTAGTAGTAGGCACCTCCCGAGTAGTAGTAGTCGTCATCGACGGTGGCGTCTGGCTTCTGGGCTCCAATGTCCGGTCGCAGCAAATGGGTATAGGAAAGGGGAAAAGGGGGAGAAAAGCAACCATGATTACTCATCCAAAGTACTCGCAAGCAAGGAGCTACACTACATATGTATGCATTGGTATTAAATGGATTAAGGGTATCATATGTGGACTGAACTGCAGAATGCCGGAATAAGAGGGGGATAGCTAGTCCTATCAAAGACTACGCTTCTGGTAACCTCCATCTTGCAGCAGAAGAGGAGAGTAGAAGGTAAGTTCACCAAGTAACATCGCATAGCATAATCCTAACCGATGATCCTCCCCTCATCGCCCTGTGAGAGAGCGATCACCGGTTGTATCTGGCACTTGGAAGGGTGTGTTTTATTAAGTATCTGGTTCTAGTTGTCATAAGGTCAAGGTACAACTCTGGGTCATCCTTTTACCGAGGGACACGACTATTTGAATAGATCAACTTCCCTGCAGGGGTGCACCACATTTCCCAACACACTCGATCCCCTTTGTCCGGACACACTTTCTTGGGTCATGCTCGGCCTCGGAAGATCAACACGTCGCAGCCCTACCTAGGAACAACAGAGAGGTCAGCATGCCGGTCTAAATCCTATGGCGCAGGGGTCTGGGTCCATCGCCCATTGCACACCTGCATGTTGCGTACGCGGCCGGAAGCAGAACTAGCCCCCTTAATACAAGAGCAGGCTTACGGTCCAATCCGGCGTGCGTCGCTCAGTCGCTGACGTCACGAAGGCTTCGGCTGATACCACGACGTTGAGTGCCCATAACTGTCCCCGCGTAGATGGTTAGTGCGTATAAGCCAGTGGCCAGACTCAGATCAAATACTAAGATCTCGTTAAATGTGTTAAGTATACGCGAACGCCGACCAGGGCCAGGCCCACCTCTCTCCTAGGTGGTCTCAACCTGCCCTATCGCTCCGCCACAAAGTAACAGTCGGGGTCCGTCGGGAACCCAGGCCCACCTCTACTGAGATGGAACCACCTGCCCCTTCTGCCCCCAACTCCGAACAGTACCACAGGAAATGTACCAGTGTAAGTATATAGTATATGCTCGTGATCACCTCCCGAAGTGATCACGGCCCAGTAGTATAGCATGGCAGACGGACAAGAGTGTAGGGCCACTGATGGAACACTAGCATCCTATACTAAGTAGTTGGATAGCAGGTAATGGTAACAACAGTAGTAGCAAGGACAGGATATGCAACAGTATAGGATTAACTGAAAGCAGTAACATGCTACACTACTCTAATGCAAGCAGTATAGAGGAGAGTAGGCGATATCTGGTGATCAAGGGGGGGCTTGCCTGGTTGCTCTGGCAAGAGAGAGGGGTCGTCAACACCGTAGTCGTACTGGGTAGCAGCGGCGTCGGTCTCGGTGTCTAGCGAGAGAAGAGGGGGAAGAAACAATAAATATTTAAGAAAACAGATGCATAGCGATGCATGACATGACAAGTATCGGTGCTAGGGGTGCCCTAACGCGGTATGAGGTGATACGGCAAAGGGGGAAACATCCGGGAAAGTATCCCTGGTGTTTCGCGTTTTTGGGCAGAGGAGCCGGAGGGGGAAAGTTGCGAGTTTGATAGGTTAGGGATGCGTGGCGGGCGAACGGGTTACGTATCCGGGTTCGTCACGTTGTTCTAAGCAACTTTCATGTTGAAAATAATTTAATCCGAGTTACGGATTAAAAGATATGATTTTCTAAATATTTTATTAATTTCTGTAATTTTAATCAATTATTTAATTTAATTCAAAAATGGATTTATGACATCAGCATGAGGTCATGCTGACGTCAGCAGTCATCAGGGTTGACTTGTCAACCTGACCAGTGGGTCCCACTGGTTAGTGACACATTTTTATTAAACAAATTAATTAACCTAATTAGTATTAATTAAGGGGGCGGGCCCCACTGTCATACTTTGTTAGTTAATTAACAATAGTTAATTAGGTTAATTAGTCATTAGATTAATTAATCTTAATTAGTTAATTTAATCAGAATTAATTAAGTTAATTAATTGATTTTATTATTTTTTATTATTTTATTATATATTTTTTATCCTTTTTTAACAGAAACGTTCTCGGGCGTGGGCCCCTTGGGTCAGTGGCACAGGTCTGCCAGCGCCACGGCTGGACGCACGGGGCAGGGGCACGGGACACTGGCGAGGCCATGGGTGGGCACGTGAGCCGCGCCCGCTGGGAGAAGCAAGGCAGGGGCGGACAGGGACGTAGCGGCCACCGGAAACGGCCGGAGGCAGCAGCACTGCGGCAGGCAGCGGGGCGGCCAAGCAGCGCCATGGCATGAGCACGGCCAGGCCACCATGGGGGGAAGGGGGTTTGGCACGGCGAGGTGCAAGCAGCCGCGGGCAGGGGAGCGCCAGACGAGGCTGGTGCGGCAAGGAGCGTGGTCGGGCAGGGACGTCCATGTGTGGGCGGTTGCGGGCACGCACGGCCATGGGCGCGAGCGAGCGCGAGGAGGGGGCCGCGGGCGCGGGAGCTCGTAGAGCCGACGAGCGGGCGGCAGAGGAGCAACTGCAGGGGCGCCGAGGCACACCGGTGAGCGCGAGCGCGCGCGGTGGAGGAGCGGGGGCGCGCGCTGGAGCAGGGGAGCGGTGCGCGTCGACGGGATG
>NC_057794.1:157613698-157633498 GCF_018294505.1 Triticum aestivum | reverse complement strand
GCTAAAGTAACAATTCATTCATAATTTCAAGTATGAATCAAAAACTTCATTGAAAACTAACAAACTATAATCTTAGTCATTGAAGCAATTGCAATTTATCATAACATAGTAAAGAGTCAATATAAGAGCTTTTCAGCAAGTCCACATACTCAACCATCATTTAGTCTTTCACAATTGCTAACACTCACGCAATATTTATGGTTATGAAGTTTTAGTCGGACACATAGAAAGATACGGGCTTATAGTTTTGCCTCCCAACCTTTTACCTCAAGGGTAATGTCAACAATAATAGTTCATGAAAACTTACATCCAATTAGCTATATAATGTCCCTCAAGATCATAGCAAAATAATCAAGCCCTTGACTCAACACTAATCTTTATTATATATAGCTCACGGACTCGATTACATAGAAGGATCATAAAGCAAAACTCAAAACTAGATAATACTAAAACTTTATTTTACTAGATCAAGATATTACCAAAAGGATCGAACTAAGAAAAACGGTAAAGATATAAGTGTGATGGTGATACGATACCGGGGCACTCCCCGAAGCTTGGCAGTTGCCAAGGGCAGTGCCCATACCCATGTGTTTATGTCTCCTTCCTCGGAAGTGGTGATGATGGAGTTGTTGATGATGTAGGTTTGTCATCCATCTTCCAAGGCATAGGCTCACCATCATAGAAGGACGATCGAGTCTCCGGGATCCTCAAACCTGCAACCAAACTCATCCTCTTTAATTTATATTCATACTCACAGTTTTGGTTTTGCAGGTCATAGATCTGGCCTAGGAGGCGCTCAATTTTCTCGTGAAGCTTGAAGATGGCCTCCCCAATGTTCTTGTCATCCAGCTTGTGGTTGTTGGTGAACTCCGTGATCATTATATGATTGGCGTCAAGTCCACGTTCCACCATCTCCTGGCACTTTAAAACTTGTTGCTCCATTGCCTCGAGCCTTGTCTCCACGCTTCCGGTCCTCCTTGGTCCCTCAGCATCGCGGATGTGCAGCAACCCCTCACGCATCTCAATGGTTTGAGGGTGTTGCAGCACCTCCGCGAGGTAGGGGTTGATGACCTTCTCAAAGAACTTGTCCTTGGGCGAGCTTGAAGACGTCATGGAGATCTAGATCTGTCAGAAAAATAGCTCGAAACAAGGACAAAAGATATTTGCGTGATATGGTGGTCAAAACTTTCAGGAGATTATATAATGAAGTTTTACCGACCAAAAGAAGTATCATGCAAGAAAACGGAGTCCGGAGGGCACACGAGGTGCCCACGAGGCAGGACACAGGGGGTAGGGCGCGCCCTCCACCCTCATGGACACCTCGTGTCCTTCCCGGACTTCTTCTTATTTTCCTATTTTCTTAAATATTCCAAAACGGAGAAAAATTGCTATTAGAACTGTTTTGGAGTCGGTTTACTTACCATACCACATAACTATTCCTTTTCGGAGTCTGAAATGTTCTGGAAAGTCTCCTTTATGTATTCATCCGGGGTTACGATTTCAATAACATTAGTTTCAACATTTATGGGATTACCTGAGATATAATGTTTGATTCTTTGACCGTTCACCACCCTCGGATTTGTGCCTTCGAAGTTGTTGATTTTTATGGCACCAGAATGATATACCTCCTTGATGACGTAAGGACCTTCCCATTTAGAGGGGAGTTATATAATAATACATAATCACCTACATTAAACTCACGTTTTTGTATCCTTTTGTCATGCCATCTTTTAACTTTTTCTTTAAACAGTTTGGCATTCTCATAGGCCTGGGTTCTCCATTCATCAAGTGAGCTAATGTCAAAATGCCTCTTGTCACCGGCAAGTTTGAAATCATAACTGAGCTCTTCAATGGCCCAATATGTCGTATGTTCTAGTTCAAGAGGTAAGTGAATTGCTTTTCCACAAACCATTTTATACGGAGACATACCCATTGGATTTTTATATGCAGTTCTATAAGCCCATAATGCATCATCAATTTTCTTGGACCAATTCTTTCTAGATCTATTAACAGTATTTTGCAAAACTAATTTAAGCTCTCTATTACTCAATTCTCCTTGACCACTAGACTGTGGGTGATATGGAGATGCAATTCTTTGATTAACATCATACTTAGCAAGCATTTTACGAAAGGCACCATGAATAAAATGTGAACCACCCTCAGTCATTATCTAGGGACTCCAAACCTCGGAAAAATAACTTCTTTAAGCATCTTAATAGAGGTGTTATGATCAGCACTACTAGTTGGAATAGCTTCTACCCACTTAGCAACGTAATCAACATCAATTAAAATATGTGTGTACCCATTAGAGGAAGGAAACGGTCCCATATAATCAAAGCCCCAAACATCAAATGGTTCAATAAATAGTGAATAATTCATAGGCATTTCTTGACGTCTACTAATATTACCAATTCTTTGACATTCATCACAAGATAAGACAAACTTACGGGAATCTTTGAAGAGAGTGGGCCAATAAAAACCAGATTGCAGTACCTTATGTGCAGTTCTATCTCTAGCATGGTGTCCTCCATAAGCTTCAGAGTGACACTTGCGTAGGATCTGTTCCTGTTCATGCTCAGGTACACAATGTCTAATAATCCCATCTACTCCTTCTTTATAAAGGTGTGGGCCATCCCAGAAGTAATGTCTTAAATCATAGAAAAACTTTTTCTTTTGTTGGTATGTGAAACCAGGTGGTATAAATTTAGCAACTATGTAATTAGCATAATCAACATACCGTGGAGCAGTACGAGAAGCATTTATGACAGCTAGTTGTTCATTAGGAAAGCTATCATCAATAGGTAGTTGGTCATCAAGAACATTCTCTAACCTAGACAAGTTGTCTGCAACGGGGTTCTCAGCTCCCTTTCTATCAATAATATGCAAATCAAATTCTTGTAGCAAGAGAAACCATCTAATAAGTCTAGGTTTGGCATCTTTATTTTCATAAGATATTTAATAGCAGCATGATCAGTGTGAACAGTTACTTTAGAATCAAGTATATAAGGTCTGAACTTATCACAAGCAAATGCAACTGCTAAAAAATCCTTTTCAGTAGTAGCATAATTTCTTTGGGCACTGTCTAGAGTTTTACTAGCATATTGGATAACATTTAATTTCTTATCAACTCTTTGTCCTAGAACAGCCCCTACAACATAATCACTAGCATCACACATAATTTCAAATGCTAAATTCCAATGAGGAGGGTGAACAATAGGTGCAGAAATCAAAGCTTTCTTAAGTATTTCAAATGCTTCTACACAGTCATCATCAAAGACAAAAGGAACATCTTTTTGTAAGAGATTAGTCAAAGGCCTAGAAATTTTTGAGAAGTCCTTAATGAACCTCCTATAAAAACGGCATGACCAAGGAAACTTCTTATACCTTTAATGTCCTTAGGACACGTCATCTTTTCAATAGCATCAACCTTAGCTTTATCAACTTCAATACCTCTTTCAGAAATACCTTCATTAACCATAAAGTGACACTTCTCCCAATTCAAGACAAGACTAGTTTCTTCATATCTCTGCAAAACTCGATCAAGGTTGCTTAAGCAATCATCAAAAGAAGTTCCATATATAGAAAAATCATGCATGAATACCTCAACAATCTTTTCACAAAAGTCACAGAATATAGCAGGCATACATCTTTGAAAGGTAGCAGGTGCATTGCATAAACCAAAAGGTATACGTCTATAAGCAAAGTTACCGAAAGGGCAAGTAAAAGTTGTCTTTTCTTGATCTTCTTTTGACGCAGGTATTTGAGAGAAACCAGAATAACCATGTAGAAAGCAAAAATGTGTATGTTTGGATAATCTTTCTAGCATTTGATGAATAAAAGGTAAAGGGTAATGATCCTTTTTAGTAGCTTTATTTAATTTGCGAAAATCAATTACCATTCGATAACTTGTGACAATTCTTTGTGGGATCAGCTCATCTTTATCATTAGGAACAACAGTAATACCTCCCTTCTTAGGGACACAATGGACAGGACTTACCCACTGACTATCAGCAACGGGATAAATTATACCTTCCACCAGAAGCTTTAGTATTTCTTTTCTTACCACCTCTTTCATCTTAGGATTTAATCGTTGTTGGTGATCAACAACCAGTTTCGCATCTTTCTTCAATTTTACTTTGTGCTGGCATAGAGTGGGACTAATTCCTTTAAGATCATCAAGAGTATATCCAATAGCAGCACGGTGATTCTTCAGAGTATTCAATAGTTTCTTTTCTTCATGCTTTGAAAGGTTAGCACTAATAATAACAGGATATATCTCTTTCTCATCAAGATAAGCATATTTAAGAGTATCAAGTAAAGGCTTAAGCTCAAACACGGGATCACCCTTAGGTGGAGGAGGATCCCCTAGAATTTCAATAGGCAAGTTGTGTTTCAAAATAGGTCCCTGTTTAAAGAATACTTCATCTATTTCCCTTCTTTCATTCATGAACATATCATTTTCATGGTCGAGCAAATATTGTTCTAAAGGATCATTAGGAGGCACGGAAATAGAAGCAAGACCAATAATTTCATCTTTACTAGGCAATTCTTTATCATGGGGTTGTCCACGAAATTTAGCAAAATTAAACTCATGAGACATATCCCCCAAACCAATAGTAACAACATCCTTTTTGCGATCGATCCTAGCATTAACAGTATTCAAGAAGGGTCTACCAAATATAATGGGACAAAAATTATCTTGTGGGGAACCAAGAACAAGAAAATCAGCAGGATATTTAACTTTCCCACACAAGACTTCAACATCTCTAACAACCCAAACTGGTGAAATAGTGTCTCTATTGGCAAGCTTGATTGTGACATCAATTTCCTCTATCTCAGCAGGTGCAATATCATGCATAATTTCTTTATATAAGGAATGAGGTATTGCACTTGCACTAGCACCTATATCACATAAGACATGATAGCAATGATCTAATATTTTAACTGAAATAACAGGCATGCCTACAACAGGTCTATGTTTATTTTTAGTATCGGGCCTAGCAATTCTAGCAGCTTCATCACATAAGTAAATAACATGCACATCAATATTATCGGCCAAGAGATCTTTAACCATAGCAATACTAGGTTCAACTTTAATTTGCTCAGAGGGAGTAGGTGTTCTAGTATTACTCTTACGAACTACAGTTGAAGCTTTAGCATGATCCTTTATTCTAACAGGGAAAGGTGGTTTCTCAATATATGCAGTAGGAGCAACAAGATCGATATAAGTGATAGTCTTTTCTTAAACTTTAATAGGTGCAACTACTTTTACTTAAATGGGATTATTATATTTAAACCACTTCTCCTTAGGGAGATCAACATGAGTAGCAAATGATTCACAGAAAGAAGCTACTATCTCAGAGTCAAGTCCATATTTAGTGCTAAATTCACGAAAGGCATCAGTATCCATAAAAGATTTAACACAATCAAACTTTGGGGTTATACCTGACTCCTTACCTTCGTCGAGATCCCAATCTTCAGAGTTGCGTTTAATTATTTCCAATAAATACCATTTGAATTCAATAGTCTTCATCATAAAAGAGCTAGTACAAGAAGTATCGAGCATGGAGCGATTATCGAGAGAAAGCCGAGCATAAATTTTTTGAATAATAATTTCTCTTGAGAGCTCGTGATTGGGGCATGAATATAACATTGAATTAAGCCTCCCCCAAGCTTGAGCGATGATTTCTCCTTCGCGAGGCCAAAAATTATATATATAATTACGATCACGATGAACAAGATGCATAGGATAAAACTTCTGATGAAATTCCAATTTCAATTGGTTGTAGTTCCATCATCCCATATCATCACATATCCTAAACAATTTCAATGCCTTTCCCTTCAAATATAAAGGGAAGATCTTCTTCTTGATAACATCCTCGGGCATACCTGCAAGCTTAAATAATCCACAAACTTCATCCACATAGATTAGGTGCAAATCAGGATGTAATGTTCAATCACCTGTGAAAGGATTAGCTAGCAGTTTCTCTATCATACCCAAAGGAATTTCAAAGTAAAAAATTTCAGTAGGTTGAGGAGCAACTCTTTGCTCTAATGGTCGGGGTGAAGATACCCCGAACAAGCCCCTCAAAGGATTATGTTCCATAGTAACAAGTGACAGTAAATTTCAGCACACTATATAATTTTTTCCTTACCAAATTCCACCTACCAAAGGAGCTTCACTGCCCGACAACGGCGCCATAAAAAGTCTTGATGACCCACAAGTATAGGGGATCTATCGTAGTCCTTTCAACAAGTAAGAGTGTCGAACCCAACGAGGAGCAGAAGGAAATTATAAGCAATTTTCAGTAAGGTATTCTCTGCAAGCACTGAAATTATTGGCAACAGATAGTTTTGTGATAAGGTAATTTGTAATGGGTTACAAGTAATAAAAGTAAATAAGGTGCAGCAAGATGGCCCAATCCTTTTGGTAGCAAAGGACAAGCGTGGACAAGCTCTTATATAAAGGAAAGCGCTCCCGAGGACACATGGGAATTATCGTCAAGCTAGTTTTCATCACGTTCATATGATTCGCGTTCGGTACTTTGATAATTTGATATGTGGGTGAACCGGTGCTTGGGTACTATCCTTCCTTGGACAAGCATCCCACTTATGATTAACCCCTCTTGCAAGCATCCACAACTACAAAATAAGTATTAAGGTAAACCTAACCATAGCATGAAACATATGGATCCAAATCAGCCCCTTACGAAGCAACTCATAAACTAGGGTTTAAGCTTCTGTCACTCTAGCAACCCATCATCTACTTATTACTCCCCAATGCCTTCCTCTAGGCCCAAACAATGGTGAAGTGTCATGTAGTCGACGTTCACATGACACCACTAGAGGAAAGACAACATACATCTCATCAAAATATCGAACGAATACCAAATTCACATGACTAGCAAGACTTCTCCCATGTCCTCAGGAACAAACATAACTACTCACAAATCATATTCATGTTCATAATCATAGGTGTATTAATATGCATAAAGGATCTTAACATATGATCTTCCACCAAGTAAACCAACTAGCATCAACTACAAAGAGTAATCAACACTACTAGTAACTCACAAGTACCAATTTGAGGCTTTGGGACAAAGATTGGATACAACAAATGAACTAGGGTTTGGATGAGATGGTGCTGGTGAAGATGTTGATGGAGATTGACCCCCTCCCGATGAGAGGATCAATGGTGATGATTTCCCTCCCGGAGGGAAGTTTCCCCAGCAGAACAGCTCCGCTGGAGCCCTAGATTGGTTCCGCCTCGTGGCGGCGGAGTTTCATCCCGTAAGCTTGCTTATGATTTTTTTCCGGACGAAAGACCTCATATAGCAGAAGATGGGCATCAGAGGGCTGCCAGAGGGCCCACGAGGCAGGGGGTGCGCCCAGGGGTAGGGCACTATAACGCCCTCGATGCGGCTATATGTCCCACGTGTCGAAGCACAACTTAGAGGCATAACCGCATTGAAAGCAATGTCGCAAGTAAGGTAATCTTCACACAACCCATGTAATACATGAGGGAAAAGATACATAGTTGGCTTACACTCGCCACTTCACACAATACATGAATAAAGCATTACATCATCCAGATACAATCAAGGTCCGACTACGGAACCAAAATAAAAGAAGACTACCCCAAATGCTACACAGATCCCCGATCGTACCAACTAGGCTCCGCTACTGATCAACTAGAACGAAACAACACAAAGGATAAGATCTTCATCGAGCTGCTCCTTGAGCTTGGTTGCGTCACCTGCTCGGTTCAACAGCACCTGCAAGCTGGTTTTGGAAGTATCTGTGAGTCACGGGGACTCAGCAATCTCACACCCTCGCGATCAAGACTATTTAAGCTTATGGGTAAGGTAAAAGGTATGAGGTGGAGCTGCAGCAAGCGACTAGCATATATGGTGGCTAGCCTATTCACAAAAGAGAGCGAGAAGAGAAGGCAAAAGCACGGTCGAACAACTATGATCAAGAAATGATCCTAGAACAACCTACGTCAAACATAACTCCAACACCGTGTTCACTTCCTGGACTCTGCCGAGAAGAGACCATCACGGTTACACACGCGGTCGATGTATTTTAATTAAGGTCAACTTCAGGTTTTCTACAACCGGACATTAACAAATTCCCATCTGCCCATAACCGCGGGCATGGCTTTCGAAATTTCAAAACCCTGCAGGGGTGTACCAACTTAACCCGTCACAAGCTCTCACGGTAAATGAAGGATATTCCTTCTAGCGGGAAGACCCGATCAGGCTCGGAATCCCGGTTACAAGACATCCTCGACAATGGTAAAACAAGTCCAGCAAGACCACTCGTTGTGCTGACAATCCCGATATGAGCCGCACATATCTCGTTCTCAGGGCACACCGGATAAGCTAAGCGTACGGGAGCCAACGCTTAGCAAGCACTGGCCCGGGGGTTTAAAATAAAGATGACCCTTGGGCTGGCCTAACCCAAGGGAAAAAGAGGCTAGGTGGCGAATGGTAAAACCAAGGTTGGGCCTTGCTGGAGGAGTTTTATTCAAAGCGAACTGTCAAGGGGTTCCCATTATAATCCAACCGCGTAAGGAATGCAAAATCTGGGAACATAACACCGATATGACGGAAACTAGGGCGGCAAGAGTGGAACAAAACACCAAGCATAAGGCCGAGCCTTCCACCCTTTACCAAGTATATAGATGCATTAATTTAATAAGAGATATTGTGATATCCCAACAAAATATCCAGGTTCCAACATGGAACAAGCTCCAATCTTCACATGCAACTAACAACGCTATAAGAGGGGCTGAGCAAAGCGGTAACATAGCGAAACAACGGTTTGCTAGGATAAGGTGGGTTAGAGGCTTGGCTTAACAATATGGGAGGCATGATAAGCAAGTGGTAGGTATCGCAGCATAGGCATAGCAAAAGAGCGAGCAACTAAGCAAGGAAAGATAGAAGTGATTTCGAGGGTATGGTCATCTTGCCTGAGATCCCGAAAGGAAGAAGAACGAGTCCATGAAGAAGACAAACGGACATAGACGAACGAATCCTCACAACACGACGTTATCAGAACCAACCCGAAGAAGCAACACCGGATAGAAGCAAACAATCATGGTAAACAACCACCACATAAACATGGCATAATGCACAATAAAGTATGATGCATGCCCGGTTTAATGAGGCATGGCAATATGCAACAAACAATTCTACAAATTAAGTGGAGCTCAATATGCAATGAGTTGCGTATTGACGAAGCACCACATCAATTATTTAGTTCTCTCTCATTGAGGTACTCAATAATATTAAATGTTGGTTTACATGGCAAGAGGTGGAGCAAAAGGAAACTACACAATCTAAGCAATTTAAATGGAGCCGGATATAACAAACAACTAATCCGTAAATCCCCACATGCATTTAGCAATTTAGAGCAAGCAACAATTTTAAACATCTTAAAGTTGTTAACATGATGCGGATGACATGAACAAGTTTATGCAATGTTTATTAAAAGTTGACAAGAGCATTATGAAGCATTTTTTCATCGTGGCGGAAACGAAAAGGGGTGCCACGCAACGATAACGGTAACGGTCCACGGCAACGTTCTGGGTTCCGGTACTTGATTGAGATACCGATGCAAAGGGGAAATGTGCGGATGCATGCAAAAGATGGTGGGGCGCTCCCGGATACCGGGTTCCCATGGGTTAGTGGCAAGGAAACGAGTGACAATACGGACATGGTGCAGACAAAGGGGGCATCTCATCCAACATGCATTCATTCATTCACGGGCGTCATCTCGGGGTTATACCTTCGAGGATGGACTTTTCGGAACGGATCAAGTTCATAGCGGGAAGTAGGCGTTCTCGCGACGACTGTAGTGGAAGTAGTCATACATGACGACGGTAGAGGTACTCGCGATGGTAGTGGTACACGTTCGTTTCCGGAGAGGTACTTGGCGAATCCAACGTTTTCGGGGCGACGGTAGTGGTACTTGGCAAAACGCATGTCAACGCTTGTTGTTCTCGTATCGTCATGGAGGAAGTCGTTCACTCGATGGTCTTATCGGAACATCGTCAACGGTAGAGATCCACCTTGGCATTCTGAAGGGGTACTTGTCGTCGTGGTACTTGGCGAAAAAACATCGAGGGTACTTGTACTTGCATCATCGTGGAAGTAGTCGTTCGGGCTCCCGTGTGAAGTTACCGGTCTTGGTCTCCACAGCGTAGTTGTGCAAAAGTATCGTCAGGCTTGGACGAATCCAGAGGCGTGCACGAGCGGTGGTGGTCGTCCATGGAGGGGCGCTAGTTGCTGGAGAAGGGCCACGACATGGGGCTCGGCGAGGAAGGCGGCGCGCCAGAAGAGTAGCTGCAGCAGGGCAGCATCGCTGCAGGCATGGGAGGAGGAAGGCCCTGGCAGAGGCAGGCGCTGGGCACTTGGGGCGCCGGTGGCGGTCTCCACAAGGAGAAAGGCGCGATGGGGCCTGGAGGTCAAGGAGGCAGGCAGGAGGGGATCGAGGCGCAAGGGTACGCAACGATCAGGCAGGAAGGAGTTCCCGTGGCGGAGCTCCATGGGAGGCGCGGCCATGCGCGGCTGCTGGGGCTTCTCATGCAGAGGAGAAGCCGGCGGTGTCTAGGCATCGGGGAGCCATAGCGAGGAGGAGAAGGGAGCAGGGGCGCGCGACTGGGGAAGGCAGGCGGTGGTGGCTTGCTCCGGCGCGGGAAGGTAAGGAAGAAGGGCACGACGCTCGAGCACTGCGCGCGCGCAACGACGGCAGCAACGCCATTACCGGCGACGTCCTTGGCACAACACAGGGGAGGCGGAGCAAAGGAGTGGAGTGGCCGACTGCTCGAGGTCGAGCTCGAGTGCGAGGGGCGAGGGTGAGGGCTCGGGGCGACTTTGCGTGCGAGCGAGAGAAGTGGATCTGGGGAAGGGAGTGGCTGCGAGGGAGAGATGGGATCGAGGCCCCTGGTGCGAAGTGTGCCTCTGGCGGCGGTGGGAACGAGCAGGGGAGAGAGAGGACGAGGTCGGTGGATGCTAGGGTTACAGGGGGAGCTTTCTGGGCCTTAGGGAGGCCTTGGGCCGCAGAGATGGATGGGCTTGGTGGGAGTGGGGCGTTGGGAGGCCCAGCTGGTCTGGACTGGGGCCTCTACTCTCTCTCTCTCTCTCTCTCTCTCTCGTAACAGAAAGTAAAAAAAGGAAAGAGAGAAAGGGAATAAAAGAAAAAGGTTAGAGAAGGGAGTTGGGCAAAGGGTATTTTCTCAGACTCACAAAAATGAGCTCGGTCCAAGAAATATAGGAGTGGACGCGTTTGCAAGAATTACATTCAAAGTCATTCGAATTTAAATCAAAAGGTTTGAACAAGGACTAGGAATTAGAAGTGCCCAAAAAATGTTCGGATTTTTGGAGGAACCTCGGTAAGTGGGAAGATAATTTTTGGCAAGGTTTTTAGGTCAAGCTTGAACTAGAAAAGACATGGGGAATATGCAAGTGTGTTTAAGGGTGATTCCGAAAATGGAATATTTTATAATATCTCCCTAAATATCGGGAGGGTATGTTTTAAAGAGAAACCACCATGTGAGTTCCCTCAATTTAAACGGATCGTAGATCCATACGGTTTATTTAGTTGAGTTGCAAAAATTAATGATATGATGGCATGATGACATGATGCAATGCAAAAATAAAAGGAGCAAGCAAAAATGAAACACGCGGAGAAACCCGGAACCTAAGGAAGTCTTCTCGAGCATCGGTCTTGGGGCGTTACAACACTCCACCACTACGAGAGGATCTCGTCCCGAGATCTAGGATGGCACCGGAGGGAAAACGGAGGAGGAAGATGAGAGGTAAAACTAAGTTGCTTCTTTGACGAATGAGTGAAACCGAAGAACCTTGAGAAGTTGAACAAATTGAAAGAAAGAATGCAATGAAGAAGAACAAAGTTGAAAACACTCCAGTAGGGAAGAGTAACAAGGAAGAACAAATTCGGGAGCACTCCGATTGAAAAGAAAAGGAATTGAATAAGAACTTGGTAAGGTGAGAAGATGCTTAATGAAATCACAACACACTACCTCCGGAACTATTGAATGAATGTAACAAGGGGTAAGAAAGATCTCAGACAGCACTCCGGTTGAAAAGAGATGAAAGGCTTGATAAGGCGAAAAGAACTTGAGCAAAATGGCACAACACTCTGGTTAAATGAATAGGCATGAAAAGAACATGATCTTTGACAAAACGAGATGATGGGTTGAAAAGAGTAACATCACAATGCCTCCGGAAGAAAAGAATAGAAGATAGATAATTGAAATAGGAGAATGGAGAAGAAAAAGCCAACTTCTGCCACAAAAGAGCTTGAAAAGGCATCTTTAGGAGAAGGGTCAAACGGAGTTGTTGGAAAAACAACAACGAAAAGAATAATCTTGATATGTTCTTATGGAATACATCTCAAATTATGAGGTGATAACCTGCCACTCATAGGAAAAAGAATTGGATTGGTAAGAACAAGGAGACGAGAAGCTTATTTCACCGGGAGGATAAATGAAGAACTTGGGTCGTTTATAAGCACCATAAATAGCAACAATCCTTAGCGAAGGCTTTAGGTGAAATATAACCCAAGATAACTCCACCAAAACGATTGATGGATTGAGAAGAGCTCATGCTTGAAAATATTGATGGGTTTAACTATCTCATTCTTAACAACATGTGAATCATGAAACATGAACTCAAATTATCAAGAATGACATAATACCACCTCCAATGATACATTAGAAAGAATTGCACTCTGGATTGCAAGATGAAGAATGCTTGAGCTCCTCTGCAAAGAATCTCAATGAACACTTCGAGAAGGAATTAAATCCTTGATGAACCATCATGTAGAGTCTCCATGAAGAACTTCGTTAAACAAAAGAATGATCAACCGGAAGGAAAGAGAAGTTGAAAACACAAGGTGAATCCTTGTACCGATTTAGATGAATATCCATGGTGAAATAAATGAAAAAGGTTGGACCTCCAGGAAAAATAGAAGATGAAATAATTGAAATCAGGCATTTGATGAGCCTCTGGAATAGGGAATTGAGTTCACTCGATGAAACTAGAATAAGAATTACATTATGCTTATCCTTCTCCAATTAAATTGGTGACAAACAATGGATTTGGCATATTACTTATTCTCATAGAAAAATTAAGAGAGATATAACATAAACTTGAGAATGTCTTCCACGAACCACTGATAGGATTGGAACAACGAATAAATTGATATGATAACGAAGGAAAAGAAATCTTGAATGAACCACCGTAAGAATTGAAAACGAACGAAGTAAAGGGGTGAATCACCGGTAAGAATTAGCAAATGAACGAAGATGCTTGCTAGGATTTAGATACATGAGAACAAAGAGCTCATGGATTGATTAGAGAGTATTGAATGATGTACCGGTAAGATTTGGAGAATGATAGCTGAAAAGCTGAGAAATGAATAATATTTGAAAAGATGGCCTTCCGGGAAAAGAAATGGAAAAACAACTCATGAAATGCTCCGGATGGGTGAAAAGAATTCTCACAATCGAAAACAATTTTGGGAGGATGGCATTAAGCTAGAATCACGAATCTCTGAGAGAATGGATAAAATATGGAGGGAAAACTCTTCTTCGGTCTTCAAAACCTGAGAATGAGGACAAGAAACACCAACAATAATTGTAGAGGCACTATGGAATAATCAAAAGCGAAGATATTGAGCGAATGATGAAAAAAAATTGAAAGCGATATTGAAGAAGGCAATTGACTGATGAAAATTCATTCTTACGTCAAACTTCGAAAAGAATTTGATGGTAGCTCCGGGAAAATAGAAGAGTCAGGTAAGATCCTGGAAAAAGACCTGTGGGTTAGGGCCCACTCAAAAGAAACACCGTAGAACGATTTAAAAGAGAGAATGCACCGGTAAGATTTAATTGGCTAGAATGAGATAACAACCTCGAAATAGGTTGAACTGATCTTGAAAGACAAGACGAGCCTTCTGAGATATCTTCAGCACTCCCAAACAAATGAATAGCGAGAAGTAAATTATTATGAGGTGCACCGGTATGAGAAGGTATCTGAAATGAGGAAAAAGGGGTATGAGATCAACACCGAAAACTTGATTTGAATCCACTAGAGAAGAAAACGAGTGAAGAGTGACGAACTTGAAGCTCCGTTAGAATCTTCATGAGAATCACCGGGTAAGAACATGATGGAAAAGAATGGAGAGACTTCACATGAATCAAAGGATACTTGATTAAGAAATCTGAGTCCTTGAAGAAAAAGGGTGGGTGGGAGGGAAAAACAAAGGCAACTTGGAGATGGATGAAACAAACACCGTTGAGAAGAACTGATCATTGATCTTGCGGAAGTTGAAATGATCGGATCCACTTGAAGAGGAGCACACCGGTTAAAAAGGATTGACATGACAAACTCGATTATCATGAAGGATTAGTATTCACATGAGAACATCACTTAGGAAAGGTATGGAATCAACATTTGACTTCGAAGCAACTCGAATACCACACTCAAAACAAAACAAGGATTGGCTTGCAAAATAAGCCGGAACAAACATATGATAGATATTTCTTCTGAAGTTTTCATGGTGGGGCCTACACGGGCTTGATCGTACAACACCATCATGTACAAGGCAGTGCACATGACATACGAAGCGTCCCCGAGTCGGCATAGCCAAGGACTCTTTAAGACACAACGAGACCACTGTAAAACCAACCGTGGATAGGCGGACCACTAGACATCGAACCCCAATTTTATATCATACATCTGTCGGAAAGATATCCTAAGAGCTACTTGAATTCCCACTTATAAACTCCCGAAATTTTCCAGTTATGCAATCAGGTGTTGGGGATACAAGGGAAGCATCTCACCCAAAACTAGCAAATCCTACATCCAGTTGTATCCATCATTCAACACATAACCAAGAAACCTTCGAAAATCGTTTACCTCAACCTTCAAAAAGCATCCGTTATACGAGTTATGGCAATACTCCCGAACTCCTGCCCCAGTACTGGGTGGCGTCGAGGTTATCTCACCAACAACTGCATAAAAGAGATTTTCAATGTCGGCGAAACTAATCTCAGGTATTCCAGAACTGCAACGATAAAATTGTGACGACAACACCTCGGAGCTCAACTCCTCGGGACACTGCCACAACCCCTAAATGTCAGGAGGCACCAAGAACAATGTTCTCGTCACAAAACGATCGGAACAATTCCAAGATACCCGCGTGATCCTAATTTTTTTAGTGAAATTTGAGAAGAGAAGAGTCAAAACTCTACGTCAGGATGCCTTACCAGAGTGACGAAGGGACTGGGGAGTAAAAAGAATTCCTAACTCTCCGATATATATAATTCCTAAATGACTCAAAACATTTCTAGACTCAATAACGCCAGCGATTCAATCAAGCAGGGAGCTCCTATGGTCGGGGAAGGCTCTGATACCAACTAGTAACACCCTCGATGCGGCTATATCTCCCACGTGTCGAAGCATGACTTAGAGGCATAACCGCATTGAAAGCAATGTCACAAGTGAGGTAATCTTCACACAACCCATGTAATACATAAGGGAAAAGATACATAGTTGGCTTACACTCGCCACTTCACACAATACATGAATAAAGCATTACATCATCCAGATATAATCAAGGTCCGACTACGGAACCAAAATAAAAGAAGAGTACCCCAAATGCTACACAGATCCCGATCGTCCCAACTGGGCTCCACTACTGATCAACTAGAACGAAACAACACAAAAGACAAGATCTTCATCGAGCTCCTCCTTGAGCTTGGTTGCATCACCTGCTCGGTTCAACGGCACCTGCAAGCTGGTTTTGGAAGTATCTGTGAGTCAAGGGGACTCAGCAATCTCACACCCTCGCGATCAAGACTATTTAAGCTTATGGGTAAGGTAAAAGGTATGAGGTGGAGCTGCAGCAAGCGACTAGCATATATGGTGGCTAGCCTACTCGCAAAAGAGAGTGAGAAGAGAAGGCAAAAGCACGGTCGAACAACTATGATCAAGAAGTGATCCTAGAACAACCTACGTCAAACATAACTCCAACATCGTGTTCACTTCCCGGACTCCGCCGAGAACAGACCATCACGATTACACACGCGGTTGATGTATTTTAATTAAGGTCAACTTCAGGTTTTCTACAACCGGACATTAACAAATTCCCTTCTACCCATAACCGCGGGCACGACTTTCGAAAGTTCAAAACCCTGCAGGGGTGTCCCAACTTAGCCCATCACAAGCTCTCACGATCAACGAAGGATATTCCTTTTAGCGGGAAGACCCGATCAGGCTCGGAATCCCGGTTACAAGACATCCTCGACAATGGTAAAACAAGTCCAGCAAGACCACCCGCTGTGCCGACAATCCTGATAGGATCTGCACATATCTCGTTCTCAGGGCACACCAGATAAGCTAAGTGTATGGGAGCCAACAGTTAGACAAGCACTGGCCCGGGGGTTTAAAATAAAGATGACCCTTGGGCTAGCCTAACCCAAGGGAAAAAGAGGCTAGGTGGCGAATGGTAAAACCAAGGTTGGGCCTTGCTGGAGGAGTTTTATTCAAAGCGAATGGTCAAGGGGTTCCCATTATAACCCAACCGCGTAAGGAACGCAAAATCCGGGAACATAACACCGATATGACGGAAACTAGGGCGACAAGAGTGGAACAAAACACCAGGCATAAGGCCGAGCCTTCCACCCTTTACCAAGTATATAGATGCATTAATTTAATAAGAGATATTGTGATATCCCAACAAAATATCCATTTTCCAACATGGAACAAGCTCCAATCTTCACCTGCAACTAACAACGCTATAAGAGGGGCTGAGCAAAGCGGTAACATAGCTAAACAACGGTTTGCTAGGATAAGGTGGGTTAGAGGCTTGGCTTAACAATATGGGAGGCATGATAAGCAAGTGGTAGGTATCGCAGCATAGGCATAGCAAAAGAGCGAGCAACTAAGCAAGCAAAGATAGAAGTGATTTCGAGGGTATGGTCATCTTGCCTGAGATCCCGAAAGGAAGAAGAACGAGTCCATGAAGAAGACAAACAGACGTAGACGAACGAATCCTCACAACACGATGTTATCGGAACCAACCCGAAGAAGCAACACCGGAAAGAAGCAAACAATCATGGTAAACAACCACCACATAAGCATGGCATGATGCATAATCAAGTATGATTCAGGCCCGGTTTAATAAGGCATGGCAATATGCAACAAACAATTCTACAAATTAAGTGGAGCTCAATATGCAATGTGTTACATATTGACGAAGCACCACATCAATTATTTAGTTCTCTCTCGTTTAAGTACTCAATAATATTAAATGCTGGTTAACATGGCAAGAGGTGGAGCAAAAGTAAACTACACAATCTAAGCAATTTAAATGGAGCCGGATATAACAAAAAATGAATCCGGTAAATCCCCATATGCATTTAGCAATTTAGAGCAAGCAACAATTTTAAACATCTTAAAGTTGTTAACATGATGCGGATGACATGAACAAGTTTATGCAATGTTTATTAAAAGTTGACAAGAGCATTATGAAGCATTTTGTCATCGTGGCGGAAATGAAAAGGGGTGCCACGCAACGATAACAGTATCAGTGCCACGGCAACGTTCCGGGTTCCGGTACTTGATTGAGATACCGATGCAAAGGGGAAATGTGCGGATGCGTGCAAAAGATGGTGGGGCGCTCCCGGATATCGGGTTCCCACGGGTTAGTGGCAAGGAAACGAGTGACAATACCGACATGGTGCAGACAAAGGGGGCATCTCATCCAACATGCATTCATTCGTTCGCGGGTGTCATCTCGGGGTTATACCTTCGAGGCTGGACTTTTCGGAACGGATCAAGTTCATAGCGGGAAGTAGGCGTTCTCGTGATGACGGTAGTGGAAGTATTCGTACATGACGACGGTAGAGGTACTCGCGACAGTAGTGGTACACGTTCGTTTCCGGAGAGGTACTTGACGAATCCAACGTTCTCGGGGTGACGGTAGTGGTACTTGGCAAAACGCATGTCAACGGTTGTTGTTCTCGTATCGTCATGGAGGTAGTCGTTCACTCGATGGTCTTATCGGAACATCGTCAACGGTAGAGATCCACCATGGCATTCCGAAGGGGTACTTGTCATCGTGGTACTTGGCGAAAAAACGTCGAGGGTACTTGTACTCGCATCATCGTGGAAGTAGTCGTTCGGGCTCCCGTGTGAAGTTGCCAGTCTTGGTCTCCGCAGCGTAGTTGTGCACAAGTATCGTCGGGCTTGGACGAATCTAGAGGCGTGCATGAGCGATGGTGGTCGTCCATGGAGGGGCGCTAGTTGCCGTAGAAGAGCCACGACACAGGGCTCGGTGAGGAAGGCGGCGCGCAGGAAGAGCAGCTGCAGTAGGGCAGCATCGCTGCAGGCACGGGAGGAGGAAGGCCCTGGCAGAGGCAGGCGCTGGGTACTTGGGGCGCCGGTGGCGGTCTCCGCAAGGAGAAGGGCGCGATGGGGCCTGGAGGTCAAGGAGGCAGGCAGGAGGGGATCGAGGCGCAAGGGTACGCAACGATCAGGCAGGAAGGAGTACCCATGGCGGAGCTCCATGGGAGGCGCGGCCATGCGCGGCTGCTGGGGCTTCTCATGCAGAGGAGAAGCCGGCGGTGTCTAGGCATCGGGGAACCACATTGAGGAGGAGAAGGGAGCAGGGGCGCGCGACTGGGGAAGGCAGGCGGTGGTGGCTTGCTCCGGCGCGGGAAGGTAAGGAAGAAGGGCGCGGCGCTCGAGCACTGCGCGCGCGCGACGACGACAGCAACGCCATTACCGGCGACGTCCATGGCACAACATAGGGGAGGCAGAGCAAAGGAACAGAGTGGCCGACTGCTCGAGGTCGAGATCGCGTGCGAGGGGAGAGGGTCAGGGCTCAGGGCGATTGTGTGTGCGAGCGAGAGAAGTGGATCGGGGTGTCACATCCTAGTTGGCCATGCATTAGAGTGTTGCATCATGTTTACTCTTTCATCAGAAACTTGAGATGGGGATCTGTGAAACCCTCAGAATCATTTTTTAAAATGATCCAAATAAAAATTTCTCCAAAAAGGTCCAAGAAAATGCTCATGTTGCTCTCTGAAAATATTGGACAGAGATAAAAAAATCAAACCAATATTTTAAGAGCTCATAGGTATTTATTTTGGGCATTTGGAATTAATGCATAAATATTTGCTTTGGAAATATATTTATTATATATATTAATATATGTCCAAATATTATGCCAATTATAAAGGAGCTCTGGAATAATATATCTAGCTCCTGCAAAAATGGGCATAAGTTAATAAAATGATTTAATATTTTATTTAAATCAAAACAAATGTCAGAAATTAGAAAACAGAAATAAATAAAAGAGGGAAACCTTACCTGGGCTCCTCCACTGTGCAGCCCAGCCAGCTGGCTGGCCCAGCCAGCAGCCGGCCCAGCCCACCTCCCTCCTCTGTCATCTTCGTCCCGACAGAGGGAGGGGAGTGTGGCCGGCACGCGCGCGCGCCACCGCGCCACGCCACCTCTCTCCCTGCCTGCCTGCCCTCCTCTCCTCGCCTCGATGCCCCTGGACGACGCCACGCCTCCCCCCTGCTCTCTCTCACTCTCCCCCGGCTCTTCCCTCCTCTCCCTCGCTCTCTCTCTCACACGGCCGAACACCATCCTCGCCGCCGTTCGTCACAGCAGCCGTCTCCGGCCACCCCTCGCTCCCCCGACTAGCTCAGAAGCTCCGCCACGACCCCCTCTTCCTCCCCACCGCTCCACAGCTCCC
>NC_057794.1:157592932-157613640 GCF_018294505.1 Triticum aestivum | reverse complement strand
GGCCACCCCTCGCTCCCCCGACTAGCTCAAAAGCTCCGCCACGACCCCCTCTTCCTCCCCACCGCTCCACAGCTCCCCGGAAGCCCTGCATCGCCGCCACGTCGTCGTTCCCCTCTTCGGGCTCCGACCATCGTCGCCGTCGAATTCATCGTCTCCAGCGCGTCCCCGAGCCCGCTAACCATCCCTGCAGCTCCGCGGTGAGCCCCCGGATCGTTTCCCCCTTCTCCCCTGGTCTCTCCCGACCTCTAGGCCCTAGCCCCACCTTGGCCGAGAGCTCCACGCCGCCGGCGATGTCGCCGTCGTGGCCACGGTCACCGTAGCACCCAACCGAGCACACCATCGTGCTCCACACCTCACCAGGAGCACGTAGCACACACCAACGCCTCCCCAAACCCCTTGCAACGCCGATTCCGACTGCACCCGAACTCCGGCGGCCGCAGCCGAGCTCGCCGCCGTCGACTCCGGCCACCCCAGGCTCGGCCACCACCACCGTTCGACGCGCGGGAGCAAGGGCTCTCCAACGAGCCCAAGCACGGCCTCGCCCGTGCCCTGTAGCGCGATCCCGCGTCGCGCCGCCGTCTCGGGCCTCGCCGACGTCATGTCGCCGGTGGGTTTGACCCACTTTGACCACGGCAGGAACCCCCCTGAGTCCCTGACAGGTGGGCCCAGCCCTGTAGCTAATTAGGATTAGCGCTAACCACTGTTAGTTAACCCTCTGACACTGACCAGTGGGCCCCAGCGCCACTAATCCCTAATTAGGATTAATTTAATTCTGTTAAATCCCCCTGTCACTGACGTGTGGCCCCCACACGTCAGGTTTGACCCCAGCCAGCCACAGTTGACCACTGACGTCATGCTGACGTCATGCTGGCGCAATAATTATAATTTCTGGATTTAATTTAAATCAGGAAATTCCAGAATATTATTTAAACTTCAAAAATTCATAACTTTTATTCTGTAACTCCAAATTGGACAAATTATATATGAAAAATGATCAGAAAAATCCAATCTATCCATCTGTACTATTTTCATGCATGATCAAACAAGTTAAATTGATGTTTTAAGCAGAACAAGGAAAAGCACTTAAAGAGGCCATGTTTGAGTTTGAAATTTGAATCTTTGATTCAAATTTGTTCAAACCCTTCTGGTTTTAGCTGCATTAGCCCAACACACTCATATTGCCATGTTTCATGCATGCATCATATTGTTGCACATTGTTTGGTGATGCTTGTGTATCGGTGTCCTTTGCGACAGGTTCTGCCTCCAAGGAGTACCGTGATTACCCTAACGAAGAACCGTATCAGTGCATCGAACCATCAGGCAAGCAACCAACCATTTGATCATATCGATACAATCCCATGTTCTCGCCCCTGCTCTCTTTTACTGCATTAAGACAACGCGATTCAAACTGCTGTGTGCTACGGTAGTTGAACCCATTTCCTCTGCATGACCTGTCATTGCCACAGTAACTAGATGAAACCCACTAGCATGTGTAGGAGTTGATTGAGCCATGTGTATGTGTTGTTCCTACCTTGCTATGCCTGCTATGCTTAGAGTCGTGTCAGGTCTGGTTCATCTGGGTGATGGGCTAGAGTGAAATGTTAATGTCGGTAATGAGAGTGGTGTGGTGAACACGATTTGGTAAAGGTATCGATGAGAGGCCATGTAGGAGTACATGGTGGGTTGTTTCATTGAAGCCGACCCTAAGCACCGAGATCTGTATATGTGATTTAAGATACAGCTACTACCATGCATTGGGCCCTGAAATATGACCCCGCTCGACTTCTTATTCACCCTAGCTCTCTGTCCAGGAGTTGCAAGTAGTTTCTGGTGTTTGTAGCCTACTGGAGGCCATGGACAGCGCTGACCGTAGGGGTGGGCTGTGATGCGGTAGGTACGTGGCCGGGTGTACCGGATACCCGTTAGGTATCTCGGGAACCCTGTTCACATCGTTCGGGGCCGTATGGGAAACCTCGGCCGGACTCCCTACGGATGGAACCTGAATAGGCGATAAACCTGGACTAGAGGCTTAAGTGTTTAGGTAGGTCGTGGTCTACACCCACGTCGGCTTTCGCTTGAAGTCTGCCGAGCACATGTCGTGTGCAGACGCTAAGTGGTGGAAACATGTATGAAGAAGTACACCCCTGCAGGGTTATCATAATCTATTCGAATAGCCGCGTCCGCGGTAAAGGACTACTTGGTTGCCGATACAGTTCATAGACAAGTAAATGGAAACTACTAAAAGCCTCAAGATAAGTGTGAGTGCCGAGGATGGCTCTTCCGTAGGAAGACGGAGGTGGATCCTCGGTAGTGTATTGAAGTGGTGAGTAGTGGACTCGTGTGCGCAAAACATTTCAAGTTGGAGTATCGTAGGATAGTCTAGCCAAGAGTCAAAGCTGGCTTGCTGCAATAACTCCACCAACCCTTCTTGATAATATGCATGTATGTAGGATCTGATGTAAGTCTTGCTGAGTACCTTTGTACTCATGTTGCTATAATCTACATTTTACAGAAGACGTTGCAACCCCTTCTGATGGGTTCTATGTAGACGTTGACATCAACGAGTAGGCTAAAGACCCAGGTGGTGACCCTGAGCTTGTGATGGACCACGTAGTATAGCTACGCTTTCCAAGCCTCTTCTATTTTACTAGTTGTCTGTACTCAGACAATGTACTTCCGCTGCCGGATTGTATGACTGTATGACTTGTATGTTGGGTCGTGAGACCCGTACCTTTGTGTGTGTTATGTATGGCTCCCTGAGCCTTAAATAAAGTACTTGTGTCGTAGAGTCATGTTGTGATGCTTCGTTGTATTTGCACATATCGAGCATATTGTGTGTATGATTGAAATGCTTGGTATGTGTGGGATCTGACTATCTAGTTGTTTATCTTTAGTAGCCTCTCTTACCGGGAAATGTCTCCTAGTGTTACCGCTGAGCCATGGTAGCTTGCTACTGCTCTGGAACACTTAGGCTGGCCGGCATGTGTCCTTCTTCGTTCCTGTGTCTGTCCCTTCGGGGAAATGTCACGCTTTGAGTACCGGAGTCCTGTTAGCCCACTACAGCCCGGTTTACCGGAGTCCTGCTAGCCCAGTGCTACAGCCCGGACCCACTTGCTGATGACCGACACGTTCGAGGCTGGGTCATGGATGCCTGTCCCTGTAAGTCTGTGCCACTTTGGGTTTACGACTAGTCATGTCAGCCCGGGCTCCTTATCATATGGATGCTAGCGACACTATCATATACGTGAGCCAAAAGGCGCAAACGGTCCCGGGCAAAGGTAAGGCGACACCCGTGGGAATACCATGCGTGAGGCCGCAAAGTGATATGAGGTGTTACCGGCTAGATCGATGTGACATCGAGTCGGGGTCCTGACAGCGTTGGTATCAGAGCCGGACTGCCTGTAGGTTCTCCAAGCCAAACTGGTCGATGTTGAGTCTAGAAATTCTTTAGTTATATGTAGGGGAATTGTTTGTGGGTTGGAACGTAAGGCTCTTTTTACTCCTTTATCTTATGACCTTCTGATCTGAGTCAGTCCATTCTTCCACCGGGGGTTAAGGAATTAGGATCTGTTCTCTCTATCAGGATCACGAGTTACTAATCAGTAGTACCTTATAAGTTGATGGGTTCAAGCCTAGTTCAGTTTTACTACCACATGATGTTGTTAGAATGGATTCAGAACTTTGATATGATGATGTTGAGTGTGTACGAAATTCTTTGTCAAATGTCTCAAAATCCTTTTTGAGCATTTACAACTGTTATGCTGCCGAAATTTTGCTAGAAATTCTAATGCCCTTGCATTATGATTGTGCTTTCAGATGGCCACTCGCGACCTCAATCAAGTGGTTCGCCTGACTCGATGCCTAGATGTACCCGGCCATACTGCCAAGTTGGTCAGGGTAATGACTGAGGCTGGATACCGATGGTATCCTGAGTACACGGTTGAAGAGCAATTCCGAGACTTTAATCAAAGCCAGTATCTCTGCACTGTCAGGATATTTCCATCTTATCCTGGATCCACCGAGCCTCTTCACTGCTCCTATGGACTCGGGGTTACTATTGAGATGGCTGTGCAGGACGCCGCCTACTCTATGATGACCATTATGCGAGTCAGATCTGGTTTATTTCGGGACTCTGATTTCCGGTATATGCCAGGATCACTTCCGGGAGCACAAGGGTATCTCCAGGCTATTTATGCTGACCCCACTCAGGAGGACTCACGGACTCGCACCACTGCTGAGATGCTCGAGGATAAGGACCGTGAAAATCGGGCCTTAAGGTTAGAGCTCTTCAATACCCGTGCTGACCACTGGGCCACTTTGACTCGGTTCGCACCGGCGGTGCAAGCTGGATATTCAGATATGCGTGATCTCTATCCTGTGAGATCTGCTCTGCCGGACGTGATGGTTTGGCGTGATGTAGGAGGCATCACCCCACCTCGCGGTCCCCGCAGGCCACCGTCTGTTGGTCCAAGGCCTCATCCTAGCCCCTATGGTCCACAAGCTCCGCGAGACCGTCTATTTCCGGATGATCATGTTCAACTTCCAGGCTATGGAGGTGACTTCTACGAGGACTACTACGGATCGGTCTGAGTTAGTGGTAGTATCACTAGTTCGCACTAGCTGTGTCTTCTATCGTCCCGCGTGACTCGTGGGATATGACCTAGTTTGTACTCTTTCCGGAGGTGTAGAAAAATAATGTATTGGAGCTTGGGATGCCTCCGATGAGATGTAATCCTTTTTTTTCACCATATTAGTACTTTGTTTGGTCTTGTACTAAACCCTGTATGGTGTGTATGACGATGGAATAAAAGAAGCAGTTTCTGTATCTACCATGTCATACGGATGATCATCTTGCATTCCGAGTTATTCCTTACATTATGTAACCTATGTCGGAAATTATCATCCTGACTAACTCATTGTCTTGTTTACCTAGGATGGTCAACACGCGCACTAACCCTGCTCCTCAAGAGCAGGCCGAAGGCAGTGAAGTCAGGGATGCAAATCTGCCTCATCCTCCTTCATTAGCCGAGGTTATGATGGAAGCTGAGAGAAACAAGCGGGAAACCAACCGTTTGTTGGAGCGTATTGAACAGAACACAGCACACCATCAGAGGACTAACGTGGTGTCACTCAGTGATTTTATCAAATTACGTCCATCCACGTTCCACCACTCCGTCGAGCCTCTCGACGCCGATGACTGGCTTCGCAGTATCTCTCACAAACTGCGTTCCGCGCTGGTAGCGGAGGCTGACAAGGTCACCTTTGCTGCATATCATCTTGAAGGCCCCGCCAGTCTATGGTGGGAAAATTATGGAGCTATGCGCCCAGCAGACCATGTCACTACTTGGGCTGAATTCAGCGAGGCTTTCCGTGAACATCACATTCCGGAGGGTCTCATGGACCGTAAACGTGAGGAATTCTGCAATTTCACCCAAGGCCGACTTTCTGTGGATGCTTATAGCAGGGAGTTTGGTAATCTCGCACGATATGCAACCGAGGAAGTTTCTACTGACGCCAAGAAGCAAGCAAGGTTCCGTAAGGGACTTAGTCCTGAGCTTCGCCGCGACCTCCGTCTGCATGAGTGCACATCTTTTCAGAAACTTGTCAACAAAGCCATCAGTGCTGAAACTGGTCAGACTGACTATGACGCAACACGCAAGCATGGCCGTGATATGGGTTCCTCATCCGGTGCTGGTCCCCAGAAGCGCCGCGTGTGGGTACCCAACACCACCCTGCCACCCAGGTTCACACCGAGGCCATCTTTCCAGGCGCCTCGCCCCGTTCAACAGTCTGCTCCAGCCAAGCCCTATGGGGGTCCAATCAATAATGCTCCTCCACGTACCAGTTCCGTGACTTGTTTCAAGTGTGGGGAATCTGGTCACTATATGCGTGAGTGTCCCCAGACCAACCCCAATCAATCTGCTAAAGCTGTTGGCCGTGGCAAGCCGACAGGGAAAGTGTTTCATGCTAAACCGGTCACCGCTTCACGTGGCCATGTCAACTGTATCTCTGCCGAAGAAGCTCAAGAGGATCCCAATGTCGTTCTCGGTACGCTTCTTGTTAATTGCCACCCGGCATCTGTTCTTTTCGATACAGGAGCCTCTCATTCTTTTATATCCGAAAATTATGCTCGTTTGCATAACGTTGCATTCTGTGACATGCCATCTACTATGGAAATTTCTACCCCTGGTTCTAGATGGCAGACCTCTAGGGTAAGTTATGGAAATGAAATCCAAGTCGACAGACTTGTCTTTCTCGCGTCTTTGATAGCCCTTAAATCTTCAGATATTAATATCATTTTAGGTATGGACTGGATGTCGGCTCATCAAGCCAAAATTGATTGCTTCTCTAGGACTGTTCAACTCACCCATCCTTCGGGGAAGATAGTCAATGTCTTGACCCGAATAGCCAAGCGACAATTATATTCTCTTAACGCCAGCCCCTTGCCAGACCTTGAGGACATTCCAGTAGTCCGTGACTTCGCGGATGTTTTTCCAGAGGAATTGCCAGGTGTTCCACCTGACAGGGATGTTGAGTTCGTAATAGACCTCATTCCAGGAACCGTTCCGATTGCTAGAAGACCTTACAAGATGGCACCCCTAGAGCTAGCCGAGCTTAAGAAACAACTCGATGAGTCCTTGAAAAAGGGTTTCATCCGACCTAGCTCATCTCCGTGGGCTTGCCCCGTCCTATTCGTCAAGAAGAAGGATGGTACGGACCGGATGGTTGTAGATTACCGACCTGTCAACTTGGTCACAATCAAGAACAAATATCCGCTTCCCAGGATCAACGACCTGTATGATCAGCTCGCTGGATCCTCAGTCTTCTCCAAGATGGATTTGAGGTTGGGCTACCATCAAATCAAAATCAGAAACGGGGACATTCCTAAAACGTCCTTTGTCACTCGTTATGGCCAATACGAGTACACCGTCATGTCCTTCGGTTTAACCAACGCTCCAGCCACCTTTTCTCGGTTAATGAACTCAATCTTCATGGAGTATTTGGATAAATTCGTCGTAGTTTATCTCGATGATATACTCATCTACTCCAAGAACAAGGAAGAACATGCCGAACATTTAAGGCTAGTGTTGAAGAAACTTCGAGAGCATCGCCTTTATGCCAAATTTTCTAAATGTGAATTCTGGTTGTCAGAAGTGACCTATCTGGGTCATGTAATATCTGGTAAAGGTATTGCTGTTAACCCTGAGCGAGTTCAAGCCGTCCTTAATTGGACTCCACCTGAATCGGTCAAGCAAGTCCGGAGTTTTCTAGGCTTAGCGAGCTATTGTCGTCGCTTTGTTGAGAACTTCTCCAAAGTTGCTAAACCCCTAACCGAACTCCCCAAGAAAGATAAGAAGTTCGAATGGACTCCACAATGTGAGCACAACTTTCAGGAACTGAAAAGACGCCTGACCTCTGCTCCCGTACTGGTACCGCCAGACTTTTCCAAGGACTTTGTTATCTACTGCGACGCCTCGCGACAAGGACTAGGTTGCATTCTTATGCAAGATCGACATGTAATTGCTTACGCTTCACGGCAATTGCACCCACATGAGGAGAATTATCCTACTCATGATCTAGAGCTTGCAGCCGTAGTCTATGCACTTAAGACCTGGCGACATTACCTCCTCGGTAATCGTTGCGAAATATTCACTGATCACCAAAGTCTGAAGTACATTTTCACCCAACCGGATTTGAATCTCAGGCAGAGACGTTGGGTTGAATTGATCACAGACTTCGACTTAGGAATAACTTACACCCCAGGGAAAGCCAACGTCATGGCTGATGCGCTAAGTCGTAAATCTTATTGTAACAACCTGATGTTACAACAAAGTCAACCGCTCCTCCATGAGGAATTTCGAAAGCTTAACCTTCACATTGTACCTCAAGGTTTTCTTTCCACCTTGGTAGCAAAACCTACTCTTACGGATCAAATCATCGCTGCCCAAAGGCGAGATAAGGGAATATCTAAAATCAAAGAGAACATTGCTAGCGGAGGTGCTAGTTGTTTCTCCACAAATGATCATGGTGTTGTGTACTTTGAGAACCGTCTAGTGGTTCCCAAGAACCAGCATCTACGGCAATTGATCCTTAAGGAAGCTCATGAATCTCCTCTCACCATTCATCCCGGTAGTACTAAGATGTATCAGGACCTACGCCAGAGGTTCTGGTGGACTAGGATGAAGAGAGAAATTGCTCAGTTTATTGCTAATTGCGACGTTTGTCGTCGTGTAAAAGCAGAGCACCAACGGCCTGCTGGCACCCTTCAACCCTTAGCTATTCCTGAATGGAAATGGGATAAAAATTGGTATGGATTTCATTACCGGTTTTCCCAGGACCAAGAGAGGGAATAATGCTATTTTCGTCGTGGTCGATCGTCTTTCCAAAGTAGCCCATTTCTTACCTGTTCGTGAGAGTATAACCGCTAGTCAGCTGGCAGATTTGTACATCTCCTGAATAGTGTCTCTCCATGGTGTTCCTTTGGAAATTAACTCGGATCGAGGAAGTCTTTTCACCTCTCGATTTTGGGAAAGTTTCCAAAATGCTATGGGGACTCGTCTCTCCTTTAGCACCGCCTTCCACCCTCAGTCGAGTGGTCAAGTGGAACGCGTCAACCAGATTCTAGAAGACATGCTTCGAGCCTCTGTTATCTCATTCGGAATGGACTGGGAGAAGTGCCTTCCATTTGCCGAATTCGCTTACAACAACAGCTATCAATCTAGCTTGGGTAAAGCCCCTTTTGAAGTTCTCTATGGACGACGGTGTCGAACACCCCTTAACTGGTCAGAGACCGGGGAAAGAAAATTCTTTGGCCCAGACATGATTCAGGAAGCAGAAGAACAAGTTCGCATCGTTCGTGAAAAGTTGAAAACAGCCCAATCTCGTCAAAAGAGTCAATATGACCGAAAACATAAGGCTATGAATTTCGAGGTTGACGAGAAGGCTTATCTTCGGGTCACCCCTCTGAAGGGAACCCATCGTTTCGGTATCAAAGGCAAATTGGCTCCTCGTTACATTGGACCTTTTCGCATCCTCGCCAAACGAGGAGAAGTTGCCTACCAGTTGGAACTACCTCCGCACCTCTCCAGGGTCCACGATGTCTTCCATGTTTCTCAACTCAGGCGTTGCTTCTCGGATCCTATCCGTGAAGTGGACCACGAAACGCTTGATCTCCAAGATAATCTTACATATCGAGAGTACCCCATTCGTATCCTCGATCAGGCCGAACGTACCACCCGACGTCATAATATCAAGTTTCTCAAAGTTCAATGGTCGCACCATTCGGAGGATGAAGCAACCTGGGAAAGGGAGGATCGTCTTCGACTCGAGTATCCCGCCTTCTTCCCGGAGGAAACCAAATCTCGGGACGAGATTCTTTTGAGTGGGGGTGAGTTGTCACATCCTAGTTAGCCATGCATTAGAGTGTTGCATCATGTTTACTCTTTCATCAGAAACTTGAGATGGGGATCTGTGAAACCCTCAGAATCATTTTTTAAAATGATCCAAATAAAAATTTCTCCAAAAAGGTCCAAGAAAATGCTCATGTTGCTCTCTGAAAATATTGGACAGAGATAAAAAAATCAAACCAATATTTTAAGAGCTCATAGGTATTTATTTTGGGCATTTGGAATTAATGCATAAATATTTGCTTTGGAAATATATTTATTATATATATTAATATATGTCCAAATATTATGCCAATTATAAAGGAGCTCTGGAATAATATATCTAGCTCCTGCAAAAATGGGCATAAGTTAATAAAATGATTTAATATTTTATTTAAATCAAAACAAATGTCAGAAATTAGAAAACAGAAATAAATAAAAGAGGGAAACCTTACCTGGGCTCCTCCACTGTGCGGCCCAGCCAGCTGGCTGGCCCAGCCAGCAGCCGGCCCAGCCCACCTCCCTCCTCTGTCGTCTTCGTCCCGACAGAGGGAGGGGAGTGTGGCCGGCGCGCGCGCGCGCCACCGCGCCACGCCACCTCTCTCCCTGCCTGCCTGCCCTCCTCTCCTCGCCTCGATGCCCCTGGACGACGCCACGCCTCCCCCCTGCTCTCTCTCACTCTCCCCCGGCTCTTCCCTCCTCTCCCTCGCTCTCTCTCTCACACGGCCGAACACCATCCTCGCCGCCGTTCGTCACAGCAGCCGTCTCCGGCCACCCCTCGCTCCCCCGACTAGCTCAGAAGCTCCGCCACGACCCCCTCTTCCTCCCCACCGCTCCACAGCTCCCCGGAAGCCCTGCATCGCCGCCACGTCGCCGTTCCCCTCTTCGGGCTCCGACCATCGTCGCCGTCGAATTCGTCGTCTCCAGCGCGTCCCCGAGCCCGCTAACCATCCCTGCAGCTCCGCGGTGAGCCCCCGGATCGTTTCCCCCTTCTCTCCTGGTCTCTCCCGACCTCTAGGCCCTAGCCCCACCTTGGCCGAGAGCTCCACGCCGCCGGCGATGTCGCCGTCGTGGCCACGGTCACCGTAGCACCCAACCGAGCACACCATCGTGCTCCACACCTCACCAGGAGCACGTAGCACACACCAACGCCTCCCCAAACCCCCTGCAACGCCGATTCCGACTGCACCCGAACTCCGGCGGCCGCAGCCGAGCTCGCCGCCGTCGACTCCGGCCACCCCAGGCTCGGCCACCACCACCGTTCGACGCGCGGGAGCAAGGGCTCTCCAACGAGCCCAAGCACGGCCTCGCCCGTGCCCTGTAGCGCGATCCCGCGTCGCGCCGCCGTCTCGGGCCTCGCCGGCGTCATGTCGCCGGTGGGTTTGACCCACTTTGACCACGGCAGGAACCCCCCTGAGTCCCTGACAGGTGGGCCCAGCCCTGTAGCTAATTAGGATTAGCGCTAACCACTGTTAGTTAACCCTCTGACACTGACCAGTGGGCCCCAGCGCCACTAATACCTAATTAGGATTAATTTAATTCTGTTAAATCCCCCTGTCACTGACGTGTGGCCCCCACACGTCAGGTTTGACCCCAGCCAGCCACAGTTGACCACTGACATCATGCTGACGTCATGCTGGCGCAATAATTATAATTTCTGGATTTAATTTAAATCAAGAAATTCCAGAATATTATTTAAACTTCAAAAATTCATAACTTTTATTCTGTAACTCCAAATTGGACAAATTATATATGAAAAATGATCAGAAAAATCCAATCTATCCATCTGTACTATTTTCATGCATGATCAAACAAGTTAAATTGATGTTTTAAGCAGAACAAGAAAAAGCACTTAAAAGAGGCCATGTTTGAGTTTGAAATTTGAATCCTTGATTCAAATTTGTTTAAACCCTTCTGGTTTTAGTTGCATTAGCCCAACACACTCATATTGCCATGTTTCATGCATGCATCATATTGTTGCACATTGTTTGGTGATGCTTGTGTATCGATGTCCTTTGCGACAGGTTCTGCCCCCGAGGAGTACCGTGATTACCCTAACGAAGAACCGTATCAGTGCATCGAACCATCAGGCAAGCAACCAACCATTTGATCATATCGATACAATCCCATGTTCTCGCTCCTGCTCTCTTTTACTGCATTAAGACAACGCGTTTCAAACTGCTGTGTGCTACGGTAGTTGAACCCATTTCCTCTGCATGACCTGTCATTGCCACAGTAACTAGATGAAACCCACTAGCACGTGTAGGAGTTGATTGAGCCATGTGTATGTGTTGTTCCTACCTTGCTATGCCTGCTATGCTTAGAGTCGTGTCAGGTCTGGTTCATCTGGGTGATGGGCTAGAGTGAAATGTTAATGTCGGTAATGAGAGTGGTGTGGTGAACACGATTTGGTAAAGGTATCGATGAGGCCATGTAGGAGTACATGGTGGGTTGTTTCATTGAAGCCGACCCTAAGCACCGAGATCTGTATATGTGATTTAAGATACAGCTACTACCATGCATTGGGCCCTGAAATATGACCCCGCTCGACTTCTTATTCACCCTAGCTCTCTGTCCAGGAGTTGCAAGTAGTTTCTGGTGTTTGTAGGATACTGGAGGCCGTGGACAGCGCTGACCGTAGGGGTGGGCTGTGATGCAGTAGGTACGTGGCCGGGTGTACCGGATACCCGTTAGGTATCTCGGGAACCCTGTTCACATCGTTCGGGGCCGTATGGGAAACCTCGGCCGGACTCCCTGCGGATGGAACCTGAATAGGCGATAAACCTGGACTAGAGGCTTAAGTGTTTAGGTAGGTCGTGGTCTACACCCACGTCGGCTTTCGCTTGAAGTCTGCCGAGCACATGTCGTGTGCAGACGCTAAGTGGTGGAAACATGTATGAAGAAGTACACCCCTATAGGGTTATCATAATCTATTCGAATAGCCGCGTCCGCGGTAAAGGACTACTTGGTTGCCGATACAGTTCATAGACAAGTAAATGGAAACTACTAAAAGCCTCAAGATAAGTGTGAGTGCCGAGGATGGCTCTTCCGTAGGAAGACGGAGGTGGATCCTCGGTAGTGTATTGAAGTGGTGAGTAGTGGACTCGTGTGCGCAAAACATTTCAAGTTGGAGTATCGTAGGATAGTCTAGCCAAGAGTCAAAGCTGGCTTGCTGCAATAACTCCACCAACCCTTCTTGATAATATGCATGTATGTAGGATCTGATGTAAGTCTTGCTGAGTACCTTTGTACTCATGTTGCTATAATCTACATTTTACAGAAGACGCTGCAACCCCTTCTGATGGGTTCTATGTAGACGTTGACATCAACGAGTAGGCTAAAGACCCAGGTGGTGACCCTGAGCTTGTGATGGACCACGTAGTATAGCTACGCTTTCCAAGCCTCTTCTATTTTACTAGTTGTCTGTACTCAGACAATGTACTTCCGCTGCTGGATTGTATGACTGTATGACTTGTATGTTGGGTCGTGAGACCCGTACCTTTGTGTGTGTTATGTATGGCTCCCTGAGCCTTAAATAAAGTACTTGTGTCGTAGAGTCATGTTGTGATGCTTCGTTGTATTTGCACATATCGAGCATATTGTGTGTATGATTGAAATGCTTGGTATGTGTGGGATCTGACTATCTAGTTGTTTATCTTTAGTAGCCTCTCTTACCGGGAAATGTCTCCTAGTGTTACCGCTGAGCCATGGTAGCTTGCTACTGCTCTGGAACACTTAGGCTGGCCGGCATGTGTCCTTCTTTGTTCCTGTGTCTGTCCCTTCGGGGAAATGTCACGCTTTGAGTACCGGAGTCCTGTTAGCCCGCTACAGCCCGGTTTACCGGAGTCCTGCTAGCCCAGTGCTACAGCCCGGACCCACTTGCTGATGACCGACACGTTCGAGGCTGGGTCATGGATGCCTGTCCCTGTAAGTCTGTGCCACTTTGGGTTTACGACTAGTCATGTCAGCCCGGGCTCCTTATCATATGGATGCTAGCGACACTATCATATACGTGAGCCAAAAGGCGCAAACGGTCCCGGGCAAAGGCAAGGCGACACCCGTGGGAATACCGTGCGTGAGGCCGCAAAGTGATATGAGGTGTTACCGGCTAGATCGATGTGACATCGAGTCGGGGTCCTGACACGGGGGAAGGGAGTGGCTGCAAGGGAGAGATGGGATCGAGGCCCCTGGTGCGAAGCGTGCCTCTGGCGGCGGTGGGAACGAGCAAGGGAGAGAGAGGGCGAGGTCGGTCGATGCTAGGGTTACGGGGGAGCTTTCTGGGCCTTAGGGAGGCCTTGGGCCGCAGAGATGGATGGGCTTGGTGGGAGTGGGGCGTTGGGAGGCCCAGCTGGTCTGGACTGGGGCCTCTACTCTCTCTCTCTCGTAACAGAAAGTAAAAAAAGGAAATAGAGAAAGGGAATAAAAGAAAAAGGTTAGAGAAGGGACTTGGGCAAAGGGTATTTTCTCAGACTCACAAAAATGAGCTCGGTCCAAGAAAAATAGGAGTGGACGCGTTTGCAAGAATTACATTCAGAATCATTTGAATTTAAATCAAAAGGTTTGAACAAGGACTAGGAATTAGAAGTGCCCAAAAATGTTCAGATTTTTGGAGGAACCTCGGTAAGTGGGAAGAGAATTTTTGGCAAGGATTTTAATTCAAGCTTGAACTAGAAAAGACCTGGGGAATATGCAAGTGTGTTTAAGGGTGATTCCGTAAATGGAATATTTTATAATATCTCCCTAAATATCGGGAGGGTATGTTTTAAAGAGAAACCAGTATGTGAGTTCCCTCAATTTAAATGGATCAAAGATCCATACGGTTTATTTAGTTGAGTTGCAAAAATTAATGATATGATGGCATGATGACATGATGCAATGCAAAAATAAAAGGAGCAAGCAAAAATGAAACACGCGGAGAAACCCGGAACCTAAGGAAGTCTTCTCGAGCATCGGTCTTTGGGTGTTACAGGCACGCCCCCACCCTCGTGGATGGTGGGTGGCCCCCCTCTGGTACTTCCTTCGCCCAATATTTTTTATATATTCTGAAACGTGCTCCCGTGAAGTTTCAGGACTTTTGGAGATGTGCAGAATAGGTCTCTAATATTTGCTCCTTTTCTAGCCCAGAATTCCAGCCGCTGGCATTCTCCCTCTTCATGTAAACCTTGTAAAATAAGAGAGAATAGGCATAAGTATTGTGACATAATGTGTAATAACAACCCATAATGCAATAAATATCAATATAAAAGCATGATGCAAAATGGACGTATCTCAACACCCTCGATGCCAATGACATGCTTCTTCTTCGCAAGCATGTGCAAGTTCCTCATGCCAGCATGTCCAAGCCGTCAATAGCGTAGCCAGCCTTCTGAAGCTTTTGCAGGTATACATGTAGCAGATTGTGGTCCTATAGAGAAATCAACAATATACAAGTCTCCTCTCCTAAAGCCTTCAAAGACTTTGGAATTGTCAACTTCCATGATCACAACACAACAATACTTGCCAAAGACAACAACCATATCAAGATCACAAAGCATTGAGACAGACATGAGGTTGAACCCTAAGGACTCGACAAGCATGACTTTGTCCATGTGTCGATCCTTTGAGATCGCAACCTTACCTAGACCCAATACCTTGCTTTTGCCTTTGCCAGCATAGGTGATATGCTTCGAATGTGATGGAGATAAAGCATTGTCCATTAATAAGTTCCTGTCACCAATCATGTGATTTGTACATCTACTATCGAGGACCCAATTAGTGGCTTTGGGTTGATAATCCTACAGATGAATTAGTGCATCTTACGAACTCATATACTTCAGCAGTGAAGAATATGTCATCAAATTCATCAAGCAATAGAACAAATATAGCAGTATGAGGATGTGAGAAATGAAAATTCATTTCTTCATGATTAGCCTGCGTCCTTTCAAGCATATTGAGGTCTCCAGCAAATTCTTCAAACGATTAAATTCATCTGGAGACCCGACCCTGCATAAGAGATAAGTTCTTTTTCTTCACCACCCACATCTGGAGGGGTGGCAAATAGTTCATGATTCTGCGAGCTCCATAAGAGAAAGGTGGCATAGAAGCTAGTCCACTTCGTTTCACAGAAGAGGGATTAGAGTAAGCATATGAGTAGGCAGAGAAATTCTTCGAGAACTTATGAACATAATGATTTGAAGAATAATGCACATATTCATAACCCTTAGATCTTCCCTGCGAAATAGAAGTGTTAGCACGATGATGTTCATATGAAGATCTGGATCCATATGAGGAATTTGATTCACGTGAGGAATTTGGTCCATATGAGGACTTGGATCCACATGAAGACTTTGGTCCATATGAAGAATTTGATCTGGGGTTCCTATTCTTCACAGGTGGTGTCATGATGACATTCACCTAAAGACTTTCAAGGTACCTTTTGGGAACCCAGATTTTCTTCACAGGGGGACCGTTCCTGCAGTTAGTGCCGACATATCTAGCAACTACTTCACCATTCTGGTTTTTGAATAGTTTATAGTTGGAGTCAAATGACTCATCAGAAGAATATGAGGATTCACATGTAAAGCCAGAAAAAGTAGATGGATCTAAGGGAGGTCCCTTTGCAGCAATCCATGAGGTTTTGGGATACTGCTAAGGTTTCCAGTAGGTCCCATCAGCATTGAGTTTCCTCTCAAAGGCAATACCCTCTTTCCTAGGGTTCTTGTTGAGGATCTTCTTTTTAAGCACATCACAAAGAGCCTGACGCCCTTTGAGGATTTTGTACATTCCTGTCACATACAATTCCTTCAACCCTGCATTGTTAGTGATACTAGTAGCATCCTCAGATGAGGAATTTGTGATAGCAGAGACAGTTGAAGAATTTGCAGCAATAGAAGCATTTTAACATTCAAGTGAAGAATTAGCAGATTCACGTTCAATGCATTTCAAACATGGTGGAATGAATTCAACCTGAGTGGAACTGATTTGTCGAGCTAGCAATGAATCACGTTCCTTTTGAAGATCTTTATAACTCACCCTTAGCTGCTCAAGATCTTGCTTTCTTTGAAGAAATTCATAAGAAAGCTTCTCATGATCAGATAAGAGAGTGTTATGATGACTCTGAAGGTTATCAAACTTAGTCTGAAGTCTCTGAAGATTTTCAGTCAAAGTTTGAGTACGATCCATTTCTTCACCCAATAGGTCATCGCTTTTGTCTAGCATATTTTGAACCTTTTCAAAAGCCTTTTGTTGTTTCACAACAATCTTAGCAAGTTTAGAGTAGCTAGGCTTGAGATTTTCATCTGATTCATCCTCACTTGATTCAGAGGAGGGGTATTTGAGTACCTTTGCACCTTTTTCCATGAAGCAATAGGTGGGAGCGTAGTCATCATCACCGTCGTCAGCAGTGTTGGCGAAGTCATTTTCCACGACGTACCAGAGATCGTTTTCAATTGCCTCAAGATGCATTCGCATATTATTCTTCCAGTAGGGGTAGTCCGTCCCATCGAAGGTAGGACACCCAGCAGAGACCTTGATCGTACCTGCAGTCAACATAACTAAAACTCCAGGCGGTTAAACCAAAATCACATAGAACAAGGGAGTACCTTGCTCTGATACCAATTGGAAGTGCGTTATATGGACTAGAGGGGGCCGAATAGGTGATTTTTACAAATTCATCACTGAGGAATTTCAGGGTGAAGAAATTCCTAAGCAACGAACTACTTAGCAGTGGAATAAGTACTCAGATGCAAGCATAACAAAGTAGTAGCACAGTCATCATGATGAAATGAAAACAAGCACATAGTACAAGTAGCGTAAACATAGGATAAGTAGGCTGAAGACAAACTGACTGAAGAAATAGGATTGAGGAAATTGAGAAAGTCTTCAGCCAAAGTCTTCAAACAGTAATGATCAAGTACTTCTACACAGAAATGAGGAAATGAAAGGGTTGAGGGAATAGAACCAGTAGCTCGGTGAAGACAATAATTTGGTAGACCAGTTCCAACTGTTGTGACAGTCGTATGTCTGGTTGGAGCGTCTAGGTAATTAAACCTGAGGACACATAGTCCTCACTGTATTCTCCTTGAGCTAAGGTCACACATATCTCGCCCAATCACTCGTGGTAAGTCTTCAGGTGACTTCCAAACCTTCACAGACTCGGTCACTCGGCGATCCACAGTTTCCACTTGGATGCTCTAGACCATGACGCCTAGCCGTCTGGAGGATGCACAGTCCTCAAAAGTAACAAGCATCGGTTCCACACAGGAACAATCTCTTCAGTGATGCTCAATCACTTTGGGTTTGTAGGTGTTTGGGTTTGGGTTTTCCTCACTTGATGATTTCTCAAAGTCCTCGGAGGATGGGATGCTCTCAATGACAAGTGTTAGTTTCTCACTGAGCAGCCAACTAGCTAGTGGTTGTAGGGGGCGGCTATTTATAGCCTAGGGAGCAGCCCGACATGATAAGACATAAATGCCCTTCAATGATATGACCGTTAGGTGGGTAGATATTTTGGGACAGCTGGCGCGTAGCACAACGACTGTCAGAATTTGGCTATCAAATTCCTAAGGGCTATCATGTTCCTCACTTGTAGGCAATTCACACTGGCAAATTCCTAACTCCTCAGTCAGAAAAAATTCCTCAGAGACCAGAAGATCTTCGTCTCTGTCACTGAAGAAATTGACTAAACTGTATGAGATTTCCAATGGCTTCACTCGAAAGGATTGGTAGGTGTAGGATTTTGAGATTAGCATCACTTGGAAACTTTTCCTTAGTTTTACCTTGACCCCCTTTAACAGTATGGTGTTTCCTATGACTCAAGAAAGAGAAGTCGAAACTCCAAAAACAAAAGTCTTCAAGCTTCATATTCCTCGCATGAATATCAAGTCTTCGGGATCACACCAATTTATTCACTTTCAAAGTCTTCAGAAAGCCAAAGTCTTTAGTTGAAGACATTCATTTTTAGGGGTCGACTTTTTCTGTAAATATCAAACTCCTCATAGACTCATAGACCTGTGTACACTCACAAATGCATTAGTCCCTTAACATATAAATCTTCAATACACAAAAATCACTAAGGGGCACTATATGCACTTACAATTCCTACATATTCTATGAAGTTCTTTATCGGTCAAACCGCAATAACAACATATGTTATTCCCTTTGTCATCGATATGTTACTTGCCCGAGATTCGATCATCGGTATCATCATACCTAGTTCAAACTCGTTACCGGCAAGTCTCTTTACTCATTCCGTAATGCATCATCCTGCAACTAACTCATTAGTTACATTGCTTGCAAGGCTTATAGTGATGTGCAATACCGAGAGGGCCCAGAGATACCTCTCCGATACTCGGAGTGACAAATCCTAATCTTGATCTATGCCAACCCAACAAACACCTTTGGAGACACCTGCAGTGCATCGTTATAATCACCCAGTTACATTGTGACGTTTGATAACACACAAGGTGTTCCTTCGGTATTCGGGAGTTGCATAATCTCATAGTAAGTTGAATATGTATAAGTCATGAAGAAAGCAATAGCAATAAAACTTAACGATCATTATGCTAAGCTAACGGATGGGTCTTGTCCATCACATCATTCTCTTATGATGTGATCCCGTTCATCAAATGACAACACATGTCTATGGTCAGGAAACTTAACCATCTTTGATTAACGAGCTAGTCAAGTAAAGGCATACTAGGGACATTCTGTTTTGTCTATGTATTCACACATGTACTAAGTTTCCGGTTAATACAATTCTAGCATGAATAATAAACATTTATCATGATATAAGGAAATATAAATAACAACTTTATGATTGCCTATAGGGCATATTTCCTTCAAGCTGTTGCGATTTCCCCAAGAGGAAGAACGATGTACTTCCTCTGTTTATAATTGTAAGTCCTTTAGAGATTTCAATATGGACTACATACGGATGTATATAGACATATTTCAGAGTGTAGCTTGGGGGAGTACATATTCTCGTCGACATTTCGTTTCATGCTCACACGTTCATGTCGGTGTTGATCGTTTCCTTTGTTTATTCACTTTTGCTTTCATTTGTTTCTTTTGTATGTTTGAAAATTTTCCAAAACCCAAAAATATATCTCGCTTCTTTTTGGTTTTTCTTTCGTGTTTAGTTAGTTCGTGGTATTAAAAAGAAAACCCCGAAAGATTTATCATTTCTTCTTCTGCTGTTTGTTGGGAGGTCTTTGGTAAAAATAGTTTTTCTCGCTTTTCGTTTGCCTTCTTCAGAAAAAATTAAAAACTCCAAAAAGATTTCAGTGTGTTTCTCTGATTTTCTCTCTCTTTCCGTTGAGTCATCATTCGGAGAAGATTTCGTAAGAATTGTCGAGTGGCTCTTATATATGCTTTATTATTGATCTAATGGAAGGGCTAAAATTTGCTTGTCTTCTCCTTTGAATAAAGTGTTTGTAGATTTTAGCTTAGACCACATGCAGCCTTGCACCATTACTATTTTCACATCATTCAGCCGTGTAAGTGGAAGGTAATAATGACGATGATTTGATGAAGTGATTGTCATGAAGAAAACCTGATATGAACTTTTCTTGTTTCTGTTTTTGTGAATATGTTTAACTCAGAAGCCCTCATTTGGCATATTATTAGTAAACATGTATGTGATGACAAGTAGAGATAATAGTTGCTCATGCCATGGTTAAGTATCTAGGAGTGGATAATGATTTATCTTGAGTGTCAACATGCATTAAAATGATTATGATGTAGTATGTTAGGATGGTATCCTCATATGAACAATTCTAGTGGCTTGACTTGGCACATGTTCACACATGTAGTTGATTCAAAACCAATGCAACCTTCATGATATTTATATTCAGGGTGTTTATATCCTACTCATTCTCATGCTCAATGTTAAATATTCACAATTCATGATTATGATTGTTGTCGCTCTCTAGTTGGCCGCTTCTCAATCTATTTGCTAGCCTTCGCTCGTACCGAGCGAGAATACTAGTCGTGCATCCAAATTCATGAAACCTAAAGTTCTGCCAAAAGAGCCCACCATATCTACCTATATACGGTATTACCCTGCCGTCCCAAGTAATTTTGCATGTGCCAACTCTAATCATTCAAATAAACACATGTTTTGTGTGCCTATACCGCTTACGGAGTGACGGGGCGGTCAATATTTTACATACTAAGTGGGTTATTCTTACGAAGAGAGTTTATTCACTCATGTTGCATGAGAGAGGCTGGTATTTGGAATGCCTCGTCCCGTTAAAAAACAAATAAAAATATAATAAAACAAACTCACCCTGGATAGTTGATTGTTGGAGGGCACCTGATGATTCGGCTAGCCATGGATTGTGT
>NC_057794.1:157528666-157592589 GCF_018294505.1 Triticum aestivum | reverse complement strand
GTGTTTAGCATGGAAGATGTTGAAATACTTTGTTGTGACGTTGATAGGAAAAAGCACACCACCCAAAAATGCAATCATCTCTATTAGCTCTGAGCTCTGGCACCGCTGCAAATATCTACCTCCCTATGCGAAGGGCCTGTCTATTTACTTTCATGTTATTACTTTTATTGTTGAGTCATTGATACATCTCCAACATATCTATAATTCTTTATTGTTCCATGTTATTATAGTATCAATCTTGGATATTTTATATGCAATTATATATCATTTTTTGGACTAACCTATTAACTTAGTGCCAAGTGCCAGTTGGTGTTTTTTTGGCTTGTTTTTGGTTTTCCAGGAAATCTGTACCAAACGAAGTCCAAATGCCACGAAACTTTTTGATGATTTTTTTCTAGACAAAAGAGACCCTAGAAGCTTCGGGGGGATACCATTGTGCAACGAGTAGACGACAAGGCACTTGGACGCGTCTAGGGGGTAGGCGCGGCCAAGTACCTTGCGGGTCCCTCATGTCTTCGTCTGACCTAATTCCACCTCTATAAATTCTCTAAAATCAGTAAACCAACAAAGAGCCACCCAAAATACTTTTTCAGCCGCCATAACTTTCTGTTCTTCGGAGATCCCATTTGGAGGCCTTTTCTGGTACCCTGCTGGAGGGAGAATCGATCATGGGGGGCCTCTACATCAACTTTGCTGCCCTTCCCATGATGTGTGAGTAGTTTACCATAGACCTACAGGTCCTTAACTAGCATCTAGATGGCTTCTTCTCTCTCTTTGATCTTCAATACAATGTTCTCCTCTATGTTCTTGGGGATCTATTCGATATAATCTTCTTTTGTGGTGTGTTTGTTGGGAACCAATGAATTGTGAGTTTATGATTAGATTACCTATGAATATTATATGAGTCTTCTCTGAACTCTTTTATGCATGATTATTAATGCATTGTATTTCTGTCTGATATATCCGTTTGGTTTGGCAAACTCGCTTGATTTTCCTTCAATGGGAGAGGTGCTTTGTAATGGGTTCCATATTGCGATGATCTATATCCCAGTGATAGAAAGGGACAAGACACATATTTGTATTATTGCCATTAAGGATAAAACGATGGGGTTTATTCATATTCCTTGAGTTTACTTTTTCTACAACATGTCATCTTGCTTAAGGCGTTACTCCGTTCTTTACGAACTTAATACTCTAGATGCATGCTGGATAATGGTCGATGTGTGGAGTAATAGAGTAGATGTCTACTTGTCTCAGATGTGATGCCTATATACATGATCATTGCCTTGGATATCATCATAACTATGCACTTTTCTATGAATTGCCCAACGGTAATTTGTTTATCCCCCGTATGCTTTTTGTTCGAGAGAGAAGCCTCTAGTGAAAATTATGGCCCATGGGTCTATCTTTATCATATATTAAAATCCAAAAAACATTGCTGCAATTTATTTACTGTTATTTTATTTTGTGTTTTTATTTAGCTATATACCATTATCAGACTTGATCCTTGCAATCAACCGCCGAGGGGATTGACAACCCCCTTGATTGCGTTGGGTGCAAGTATTTGTTTTTGTGTGTGTAGGTGCTGTTCACAAGGACTTGCGTGGTTCTCCTACTGGATTGATAACATTGGTTCTTAACTGAGGGAAATACTTATCTCTATTGTGCTGCATCATCCTCTCCTCTTTGAGGAAATCCCAACACAGCTCACAAGTAGCAGGAAGAATTTCTGGCGCAGTTGCTTGGGAGACATCACCAAAATCTATAAAGTACCATCACATAGACTTTCATCTACTTGCATTTACTTTCATTTGCCATTTGCCTCTCATTTTCATCTCCCCCGTTTCTAAAACATTTTTACAAAAACACAAAAATATTTTTGTTTGCTTGCTTCCTTGTTTTCTTCCATCATGTGCACACTCAAAAACAGAAAATGAAAGCAAAAAATTTAAGAAGACTATGGATGCACTTAAAGTTTTCTACTTCGATCATCTTCGATCCATTTGTGCTCGTGCTGAAATCCCAACTAGTCTTGTTGAAGGAAAATCATTAAATGAGCATGCTTATTTTGTGCATCACTGCTTGTCTCAAAAAGGGAAACTCTTAAGTTATCAAATTAATTGTTTGCAATGCTATGCATGGAATTTATGTGAAATATATGATTTTACTTGCTGTTCTGAAGACCCTAAAAAACACCTTCCTTACCAATGTTTGTTTAATGATAATGGAATTTTATCTTCTTATGCCAAAGGTGTTTATAGTTACTATGATATTGAACAAATTGAACACATTGTTTCCTTTAAGGTTGCCCATGAAATTGCTTCTTTGATTGAATAGTATGATGCTACACATTACAAATCTGAAAATTTTGCCATACTTAAATATTGCTATGAAAACTATGACTCTAATGCTTATGTTAAAGAATATATTGAGGACACCTCTGTTGTCCAAGAAGAGAATAATGATATGCAGGAATATATAGATAATTATGCTCCCGTTGATTTGCTTGAAATATCCCTTTTTGATGAATTTTATGCTTACTATGCTTATGGCCATGGTGCCAATATTAATGATACTTATGGAGATGAACTTGTGATAGTTCCTTATGTTAAAAATAAATTATTGCCATTGCATCCACACTTGATAGCCCATGGAATGAAAAGCGTGATTGCAATGTTATTACAAATTCTACTAATGTCTATTGTGCTAATGCTATGCAAAGCTACAATCTTGACGATGATAATTTTTTTATGTCTACTACTTATTGCAATGATCATGGTTGGGGTGATAATGATTCTTATGATCTTGAAAATTTATTTAAGCCTCATGATGAATATGTTAGCGATAATATTGACGGTGGGTTTGGAAGAGTGTAAACTTTAGGTAAAAATAATCCAACATATTTGGAGAGTTTTCAGTCTTATGAACTTTTTGATGAATGTGGGTTTGGAGAGGTCATGACTTTAGTTGATGTTAATCCCACTATCTTGAAAGATTATAAAACTTTTATGCATGTGGATCATGAAGAGAAAAATTTATATGATAGCTATATTATTGAATTTGATTATGATCTTACATGAAATTATTATGAGAGAGGGAAATATGGTTGCAGAAATTTTCATGTTACTAAATTACCTCTGGTTATATTGAGATTGTCAATGTTTTATTCCTGTCCTTTGCATATGCTAGATATTTCTTGTCTAGATAATTTGTTTGCTTACAATATTCCTATGCATAGGAAATATGTTAGACTTAAATGTGTTTGTCACATGTTTTATGATGCTCTCTTTGTGTTTCAATTATTATCTTTCATGTGACCATATATAAAATCTCAAGCCTATCTTAACGGCTATAAAGAAAGAGCTTGTTGGGAGATAATAGAATAGTTATCATTTATAGTTTTTTATGTGCACACAATTATGCTACTATTTTGGTTGTGTTTTTGTGTTTAAATTAGTGATCTGGTTGATAGTTGATTTGATTCTGTGAGAAAACATAAACTTTTAACCCGGTAGCAGAATTGTTTAAATTCACTGGAACTTGATAAAATTCTGAATTTTTTACTAATAATTTATGTACAATTTTCCCATGTTTTCCGAATTTTTCAGAATTTTTGGAGGTACAGAAGTATTGCGTTTAGCCATATCATTATAGACTGTCGGGGAAACTGATCCACGAACACCTATGGGGCCGGCGGACCGGGCCCCTTTCGGTTCGGCGGGGGGCGGAGATCGCACGAAGAGCGGATCGAGGCGAGGCACACGAGCAGTTTACCCATCTTCGGAGCTCTCCGGAGAGATAACACTCCTACTGCTGCTTGTCTGGTTGTATTATCTGGTGTTCTTGCTCTCCAAAGTGAGAGTGTGATGTTCTCTAGGCTACGGATGGATCGAAGCAAACTGTCTGAGGCCCCGAACCTATGAGCCGAACCTCCTCTACGTTGCGCATGGGCCTCCTTTTATACACTAAAGGGGTCACCGACAGGTGGCAATGCAGAGGAGGGTAAAAACGTAAAAAGCGAGGTAGTTGATACAGTTGCTTGTACAGCGCACCCTACCTAACTCTGACGGCAGGGGACAAGGGCATTAAATGCCTGTCTGAGTCGCCCGAACAGTGCAGAAAAGGACCGTTAGGGGCGCCACCGCTCGCCACGATGGCGATCTTGTCAGCTTCGCATGCCACTGCGCACCGTTGGCTGCACAGCCTCCCGCCACGCACGCCCGGAGAGGCCCCCAGAGCGATACGTTGGTGGATGCGCTGGAGCGTGAACGCAGAGTGGCCGCCTGCCGCGGCAAGCGCCTTGCCGCTGTTGTTATCTTGTCGGGTCCGGAAGCTTGTCGCTCACCGGGCCTCGAGATACCTTGGTTGGTCTTCCCGGCAAGCTCCTCTTGCCGGGGCCTTGTTGCCTTGCCGGAGCGCGTGGCGCATCGCGGCAAGTTCCTTGGAGCGCCTTGGTTGGACTTCCCGGCAAGCTCCTCTTGCCGGGGTCTTGTCTCCTTAGCTTAAATACTTTGTTCTTGGATGGCTCCAAGGGAACCTTGGGGGATCTTGGCGATCACCCGGCAAGCCTTTGCCGCGGGGTGCTGCAACTGCCCGTGCACAAGTTTGGGGTACTAGGGTACCCCTAATCTAGTACAGCGACAGGAGCCCCCGGGCCTGGGCCAGACACGGTGCCGAGCGCTGTTGGGCCAGGCCCAAGACAGGGCACGGGCATACGCGTGCTGGGCCATGCCAAATCTTGTTCCGTATCCACCGCACTCTCCCATTAACGGCACGCGTTGATTGCGGCATCGTGGGAGAGATCGTGGGTGGTTGTTTAAGCGGAAGGCCGAAACGTCCGCCCCGTCCCTCTTTATAAGCAGAGGAAACAGGGGCAGTTCGTTCCCCCTCGCTGCTTGCTGCTATTCCTTCTTCACAAACTCCGCCGCTCCCCCTTCTTCTCGAAGCCGAGAGAGCAGCGCTCCGCCCCCCCATTGCCACCAGCATCACCACGCCGTCGACCTTCTCCACCACCTCCGCCATGGCCCCGAAAGCCGACAAGGGAAAGGGCGTGAAGTCGGCCGAGGCGCAGCGGCTCACGGCGCTGCGGAAGGAGTGGGCGATCTTCACCCCCCAGCTCGGCGTGCATGAGCTGAGGGAGTACTTCTACCTCTTTTGGGCGACGGAGACGCGTGCGCATCCGCGCACGAGGGTACTCCCGGCTACCGCTTCGAGGCCGGCTCCAAATGGGTACCCGTTCTTCCCGCTATTCTTCTATTGCGGGCTCTACCCGCCCTTCTCGGAGTTCTTTTGTGACATTATGAACATGTATGGCTTCCGCCTCCTTGACTTCACCCCCAATGCTGTCTTGACCATGGCAGTTTTCGCACACTTGTGCGAAAACTTTGTTGGAGTCCACCCTAGTGTAGCCCTTTTCCGCCATTACTTCATGCCTCGGGTAGAGAGAGGAGAGCTCCTTGCCGGAGGGATTGCTTGGATCTCGAGAGTCGGCAAGAAGGATGCGTACTTGGAGGGTGAGCTCCGCAGCAAGTGGGAGGAGTGGAGAGCGGAGTGGTGTTGGATTGTCGAGGAGGATCCGCAGCCCTTCACCGCCGTGCGCCAAACTCCAATAGTGTGCGGCAATGACTGGAGCAACGTGGCCCCGGAAGACAAGAGGCTGAAGATTGCCATCACTAGGATTCTTCGCCTCAGGCTTGCCGGGCTCACCGTAGGTGCTGTCGGGGCAGATTTCCTCCGCTGCCGCATTGCCCCCCTGCAGGAGAGGAGGAGGCCCGCCTAGGAATTCAAGAATTCAGCGGACATCATGAGGCTGCGGCCGGGCCTCAACTACAACTTCACTGTCTTGGAGTTGGATGCAATGCTCTTGGAATTATTCAAACGCGACCCCCAGCATCCATTCACACTACCGAGGGGCGTAGTTCCTTTGTGCAATAACTCTTCGCTTGACCGGATCCGCGCCATGATGCCGTTGTGCGACTCACACGGCATCGTCCCAACTTGGCAAGAGCCTGCGGACGACGTTGTGCGAGCGTTCTTCGACACCTTGGAGGAACTGCCGGTCCGCGCCGACGAGCAGAAGAGCCTCACCCGTGACACCACCGACGAGGAGCTGCAGCTCATCGCTACTAGGGCGGAAGAGGCTGCGGCCGCAGCTGCTGCGGGTGTGTTTGGGTTCACTGTGGAGGAGGCGGAGGCTGCAGAGGCGGCAAACCTTGCCGAACGCGCGGAGTTCATGGGTGAGGAAGAGCCTGCTGGTTCCGAAGCCGAGTCGAGCGAGGCCTGCGAGGAGGAAGCTGAGCCTTCAAAGAACTTGCCGCAGGCGGAGCCCCCGGCCCCGCCAAGGAGGCGCCTTCGCAGGGCCGGGGACGCAGCGGGGCGGCAGCCGGCTCCACAGCCACCGAGCCGCACGACGCGCTCTACCGCGGCAAGCAATGTTGCCGCGGGAGCGCCTCACGCAACAGCGGCAACTGGAGCGGGATCTTCTCGGGCCGCCACCACTGCTCCTGCCAAGCGGGCAAGGGATCCTACTCCTCCACCTCGCCGCACCGGAGGAGGGCCGGACTTCGATCTTTCCGCGCTCAGCTCCGACGAGGAGGAAGAAGAGTGAGTTCCCTTGGTGCTCTTATAATCCTTCAATCTTGCTGTTTATAGCTTGTATCTGACTCGCTCCAATCTGGACTTCTTTCTTTTCAGAACACTGGCCCAGAGAGCGGCGAAGAGGGCCAAGGCCGCGGTGATCGTCATCGAGGATGACCCCATCGCGTCGGCAGGAGGTGGGTCCGAGACCACCTTGACGGACCCGGCAATCACTCCTCGGAGCAGCCCCCAGCGCTGCCCCCAGCGTAAGTTCATAGTTTATCCTTCTGCTGTCGGGCGCGCTTGAGTGATTGTTCCTTTGTTGATATCTTGCTTGTTGACTTGTGCAGGAGCAGAGCAGCCTCATCAGGAGTGCCCAGAGGCCGGTCCCGAAGTGCCACCTGCTTCGACTGCGCCGCCAAGGGAGGAGTCCCCGGCAAGAGAGCGCTCTCCAGCAAGGGAGGACTCTCCGGCAAGGGACGGCACTGCTGATTCTGCGGCGACTGAGGCCGCAACTGAAGATCTTGGCGCAGGTAATCCACTTGCACAAAAGCTTTCCCTTGGGTTCTGCTTCTTTTGTTTTTCTTTCCTTGAATTTTTGATTGATTTTCCTCCCTTCTTCGTTCTTCAGACCCATCTTCGGCTGAGCCAATGGAGACTGAGGGCCCCAGCGAGGAGAGTGCCGGTGCTGATGTGACCGCCGGCGAGGAGGCCGCCGGGGCTGCTGCTGCAGAAGCCGGCGAGGGGTCGGGCGATCGCACTGACGACCCTGAGGCCGCAGGAGCGCCGGGCGCTGCACCGACCGCCGAACCCTCTGCCGCTTCTGCGGAGCCGGGCTCCGAGGAGCCCCAGTCCGGCGCCTATTTGAAAGCTGGCAACGACATCTTCATCAAGCTGCCCTGGGCGTCGAGCTCCAGGGCGCCAGTCGAGGGGGAGACTTTCGACGGGGAGGTGCTCGTCTCTGCTGGGCTGCCATTGGTTGACGCACCCGGCAGCAGCAGTGGCGAGCCTGAGGAGGAGCAGCTACTGCGGAAGCTGCTGTCACTCTACCGCACCCGGCAAGCCAATCTGGCTTCCCGGGAAGAGCTTGTCGCGAAGGCGGGAGTTGACACGGAGAAGCGTGCGGAGGAGCTCTGGAGCCAAAATCAAGAAGCTCTTTGATCCCTGGCGCAGGAGCGGGAGCGAGTAGATGAGGAGCGCACGGCCTTTCTTCTCGAGAAGGCCGAGGCTGAGGAATAACAAAGACTTGCTGCCGAGAAGCAGTCAGCGCGGGAAGGCGAGCTAGTGCAGCGGAAGGCCCACCTCGACAGCTACGAAGAAGAGCTCGCTGAGCGCGAGCGAGCACTTGGCGGGGAGCTCAAGGAGGCAAAGGATGCCGCGGCAACTGCAGAGGCCGCCAAGAGGGAACTAGAGGAGAAGGTGGCGCGGCTGGAGGCCGATATTGGGAAGAGCAGCGAGGAGATTGTCGCGCTCAAGCGTGAGCGCGAGAAGGATGCTGCCTCCCATGGTGAGCTGCAAGGCCTTCTCGCTGAGAGGGGCAAGGAGCTCAGCGCCGCCAAGGATTCCAAAGCAGACCTGGAGCTGAAGCTGGCCACGCTGACGCAGACACTGGAGGCCGCCAAGGAGCGGGAGAAGACCTTGGCGGAGAAGGTCAAGGCTGACGCGGCGCTGTTGGAGAGCATTGCAGTCACTCAGAACTCCTTCAGAGACACAGTGGAGCACTGGACCGAGGGTCTGGTGAACACTGCCGCCGTCATCAACGAGGAGCTGGCGCAGCTGGGGATGGAGGACTTTGGGTATCCTTCCGACGAGAGCCTTCAACCCAGTTCCAAGCTCAGTCTATTCTTCAAGGGCGTGGCGATGGCACTCCAGCGGCTCTGGGAGAGGATCCCGAAGCAGCTGGCCGACGAGTCGTGCAAAATCTGCGCTGGGGTTCTCCAGAAGGTGCTGATGAAGGTGGCCTTCCGCAACCCAGGCCTCAGCTTCACCAACGTCCTCCGATCCTTGCCGCCTGACGCCGATCTGGACGCACTCAAGGCCCTTGTCGCACCCATTGTGGACAAGGTGAGCGAGATCAAGCGAGTCGAGGGCGGGCGCGTAGATTAGGCCGCCCATTTCTTCTTTTCCCTTGTCGCTGCTAGTCATGTTATGAGAACAGTCTGTTAGAGCCGCGACAAGTTATCTTTGTAATATAACTTTATTTCTGTCTATCAATTGCAATGTTATTTCCTCTACTAGATTCCTCCCTTTGTAGGTTTTCACCCTACGCTTCTAGGGAACTTGTCGGCGCAGGCGCCCGAGCCGCGAGCGCTGAGTGCGGAACTTCAGCAGCCTACTGGCGGCGCTGCTTCCGACAAGAAACCTTGTCGTGACTAGATGCAGCACGCTTAAGCTGTTGAGCGGACTCGAAACAAAGTAAGGGCGCAACTAGCCACGAGTTGGTTCCTCCGCGCACATGTTTTCCATACAAAGCAGGGTCGTTCGAGGAAGATAACTCAAATTTTTATAAAAAAAGTGATTGCTCAAACTTTGGCAACTTAGCTTTTCTGTTATTTGCTTCCCGGCAAGGCAAGTCTTTGCTTGAACGACGCCTGGCCCACACCACAATCTTCTCCTTCCCCCCGGCAAACTTGTGTGCGAGAGAACCTTCTTTTCCTTTAAAAGAAAAAGAAAGAAGAGAAAATAATAATATGGAGCACTTCGGCTCGTTATTGCTTACCGGATGTAAGTGCTGCACAAAGTGTCAGATAATCACATGCAAGAAAGGAACTAACGCATGAAATGGACAAGCTGTGCGTAGCACATGGGTTTTTACTTATGCACGGGATCTGCGCCCAGCTTTGTACAAAGGATTACATGCAACAGCGGCAAGACTTGTACAAAAGGTGGTTGCCGGAACGGGTTCCGGCAACCGCGCCTTATGGGAAAAACTTACGAAGATGTTCTATGTTCCAGGAGCTGCTCACTGGAATGCCATCTTTGGTCTCAAGGCGGACAGCGCCAGGCCTTGTGACTCGTCTCACCTGATAAGGGCCTTCCCACTTCGGCGTCAACTTGTTGGAATTCTTGGTGGACTGAACGCGCCGAAGAACAAGGCCGCCTTCCTCGAAGCTTCTGGCTTTAACTTTGCGGCTATGATAGCGGCGCAAAGCTTGTTGGTATCGAGCAGCTCGTACAGCAGCCTGAAGACGATCTTCCTCAAGGAGCAGCGCGTCGTCTTGCCGTAGCTGTTCTTGCTCAAGCTCATCATAAGCGAGCACTCGAGGTGATCCGTATACGAGTTCCGTGGGGAGAACTGCCTCTGCTCCATAGACTAGAGCGAAAGGTGTCTGGCCAGTGGCTCGATTTGGCGTCGTTCTGATCGACCAAAGAACCACCGGCAGCTCCTCGATCCAGTTCCTTCCGGACCTGTGCAGCCTGTCGAAAGTTCTGGTCTTGAGTCCGCGCAGCACTTCAGCATTTGCCCTCTCTGCTTGACCGTTGCTTCTCGGATGAGCAACAGGAGCGAAGCAGACCTTGGCGCCAAGGTCTTGGACGTACTGCATGAAGGTGCGGCTCGTGAATTGCGTGCCATTGTCGGTGATGATCCTGTTAGGGATCCCGAAACGACAAACAATTGACCTGAAGAACTTGACTGCTGACTGTGCTGTCACCTTCCTCACTGGCTGCACTTCCGGCCACTTTGTGAACTTGTCGATTGCGACGTACAAGTACTCAAAGCCCCCGACAGCTCGGGGGAAGGGGCCGAGAATATCGAGCCCCCAGACCGAAAATGGCCAGGATAAAGGGATCGTCTGGAGAGCTTGAGCTGGCTGGTGTATCTGTTTGGAGTGGAACTGGCACGCTTCACACTTGGTTACTTGTGCAGTTGCATCCTGGAGGGCTGTCGGCCAAAAGAAACATTGTCGGAAAGCTTTGCCGGCAAGTGCTCTTGCGCCTATGTGGTGGCCACATATGCCTCCATGTATCTCTGCCAATAGCTTTTGTCCATCTTCCCGGTGAATACACTTCAATTTCACACCGTTGAGTCTTCTTCTATACAGTATGCTATCGACAAACTGGTACATACTTGACTGCTGGGCTACTCTTTCCGCTTCTTCTTGCTCTTCGGGAAGTTCTCCTGTCTGAAGGAAACGGACAATCTGATGTGCCCATGCTGGAGCCTGTGGCTCGACGACAAGGACTAAAGGCACATCTGCTGCTGCGGGAACATCTGCTTCTACGGCAAGGACTTGCGGCCCTGCCAGAGCTTGATGTTCCCCGGCAAACTTGCCGGAGCAAAACTTGTCAGGAGCGTCTGCTTTAACGGAACAAACCATAAGGCTTGCCGGAGCAGACTGCCCCTCAGCATCTGTGGTGTTGATCTTGGGGACTTTCTTGGCGGCGGCTTCGGGGAGCTCTGCCGGAAAGTAGTCACCAGAAACCAACTTCCTCTTTTTGCTTTGTCCAGTTGATGGTGTTACGGATGGTTGAGTCATCTTAAGCACAAAGATCCCTGGTTCCACAGGTAACTTTAGTGCGGCGCACTTTGACAGGCCATCAGCAATATCATTCTGAGCTCTTGGGATATTCTCCATTTGTAGGCCGTCAAAGTGCTCTTCTAGATTCCTCACTTCATCAACATATGCTTCCATCAACGGACTCTGGTAGTTCTTATTCACTTGTCGGACGACAAGCTGTGAGTCACCCCTGACAATGAGCTTCTTAATCCCAAGGTCTGCTGCGATTTTGAGACCGGCAAGCTATCCTTCATACTCTGCAGTATTGTTGGTTGCTTGCTCTTTGGGAAAATGCATCTGGACTACGTACTTGAGGTGCTCTCCGGTGGGTGCGACAAGCAGCACGCCTGCTCCGGCGCCTTGCAGCGAGAAGGCTCCATCAAAGTACATCAGCCACTCTTTGCTTGCCTCTTTGACGGGGATGCTCGTTTCTCGAGTTTCTTCATCTGGGGTTGGCGTCCACTCTGCTACGAACTCTGCCAATGCTCTGCTTTGGATAGTTGAGGTGCTCTCAAACTTGAGGCCAAAGCTTGACAATTCCAGCGCCCACTCGACAATCCTGCCTATTGCTTCTGGATTTTGCAGTATCCTCTTCAGCGGAAAGCGAGTGACGACTGTGATCTCATGTGCTTGGAAGTAATGGCGCAGCTTTCTCGAGGCCATGAGGAGGCCGAAAAGCAACTTCTGCACACCAGAGTACCTTGATCTGGCCCCCTGCAGAAGGGAACTGACAAAGTAAACTGGGCGCTGCACCATTCTCCTTGGCATCTCATCATGCTCCTGCCCAAACCCATGTTTGTCGGGACCAGAGCTTGTCGACGAAGCCCCCTTCTTGTCGCTGGATGGATCTGCCGTGGTTGCTGGCTCATCATCTGCCTCCCTCTCTGCCACTAACGCAGCACTAACCACTTGATTGGTTGCTGCTATATATAGTAGCAACTTCTCTTGCGGCTTAGGTGCGACAAGCGTTGGAGTGGAGGACAGGTATCTCTTCAAGTCCTGCAGTGCAGCCTCCGCTTCCGGAGTCCATTTCATTGGACCTGCCTTTTTCAAAATTTTGAAAAATGGCAGGGCGCGCTCAGCAGATCTAGAGATAAACCTGCTGAGAGCAGCCACGCAACCGGCAAGCCTTCGTACATCCTTGACGCGCTTCAGTGCTTCGATTGCTCAATGGCTTTGATCTTGTCGGGATTGGCTTCAATTCCCCGCTGAGATACGAAGAACCCGAGAAGCTTGCCGGAAGGGACTCCAAACACGCACTTCTCGGGGTTAAGCTTGAGGTTGATCTTGCGCAGGTTTGCAAATGTTTCGTCTAAATCTTGAATCAAGGTCGCCTTGCTTTTGCTCTTGACCACTATGTCATCCATGTAAGCTTCCACATTTCTGTGTATTTGTGTCTCAAAAGCATGGCGGACTACCCTTGCGAATGTCGAACCAGCATTCTTCAATCCGAAAGGCATCCGTACGAAGCAGTACGTGCCACACGGGGTGATAAATGCGGTTTTCTCTTCATCTTCTTCTGCCATGAAGATCTGATGATATCCTGAGTATGCATCAAGAAATGAAAGCAAATCGCATCCGGCTGTGGAGTCAACAATCTGGTCGATACGCGGCAAGGGAAATGGGTCTTTGGGACAAGCTTTATTAACATCAGTGAAGTCAATACAAAGTCTCCATTTCCCATTAGCCTTGCGCACAACAACAGGATTGGCCAACCACGTGGGATGGAGTACTCCTCTGACAAGGCCTGCTGCTTCCAACTTCTTGATTTCTTCTGCGATGAATTCTTGGCGCTCTACTGCCTGCTTCCTGACTCTCTGCTTGACGGGCCGCGCATGAGGACAGACGGCAAGGTGGTGCTCAATTACTTTCCTGGGAACACCGGGGATATCAGACGGTTGCCACGCAAACACGTCGACATTCGCCCGCAGGAAAGCAACGAGCGCGCTTTCCTATTTGGGGTCAAGAGTGGCGCTGATGGTGAAGGTACCACCAGTGCCATCCTCCTTGGTGGACACCTTCTTGGTCTCAGGTGGAGCTGCCATTGCCTTCTTGCACTTGCTGGTGGAGCTCGATGGTGCGTCCTCGACGGTAGCACAGCACTCCGAAGAGGTGCGCTTACCGGAGTGGGCATCAGAGCTCTTGCTGGGCTTGGTCTTCTTCTTCCCCCCGGGAGCTTCAGCGGCAAGTGTCATTCGTTCTGCCGCGGCTGCTGCTTCCCGGTAGATCTTGTCGGCACAGATAAGAGCATCCTTCTTGTCGCCAGGGACAAAGATGACACTTATTGGGCCTGGCATTTTCAGTACGTTGTACGCATAGTGAGAAGCTGCCATGAACTTGGCGAGTGCCGGACGGCCAAGGATTCCATTATAAGGTAATGGAATGTCGGCAACGTCAAACGTGACCCTCTCAGTCCTGAAGTTTAGCTCACTGCCAAATGTTACCGGCAACGTGATCTTTCCCTTTGGCTTGCTCCTTCCCGGGTTGATTCCTTGAAATGTGCCGGTCTCTTCGAGCTCGCTGTCAGGGATCTGGAGTTTCTGGAGCACCGCGGAGGAGATCAGATTCAAGCTGGCCCCGCCGTCCACTAGCATCTTAGTGACCTTGAGGTTGCAGATTGTTGGTGAAACCAACATCGGCAAGCACCCGACCGCAGTTATGCGATCTGGGTGGTCCTCAATATCAAAGATGATAGGCGTGCCGGACCATTTCAGAGGCTTGCGTGACTCAACGGGTGGTTCTGCTGCATTAACTTCTCGCACCCACTGCTTGAGCTGGCGGTGCGAGGCATGCAGAGAAGCACCACCGTCAACGCACAAGACATCTGTGGCTTTCTGGAACTCCTGCTCATCAGTCTCCTCATCATCCATATCTTCATCGTCGCCGTCATCTTCATCCTTGTCGCGGCCACGAGGAGGTTTGTCTCCTTGCTGCTGCTTGGCCTTGCCGCGGCGTCCTCCTCGGCCGGGACGTTTCTTGCCGGATCCACCAGCTCCTTCCTGGGCTTTCTCCTTGTCGCGCCGCTCGTATTCAGCTTTCTGTTGCTCAACAAGCTGCTCGACCCTCTTGCAGTTTTGAAGATCATGGCCCTTGGTGCGGTGAATCTTGCAATACTGCTTGTTGGTGCCGTCCTGCTTGTCGGCGACCGCCACCTCCACGGCAACCTTCTTGCCGGAGTCACCAGCTTTGGCTTCCTTGGCGCTGCCACCGTTGCCGGACTGCTCAACAACCAGCACTTCTTTGCCTTTCCTCCTTCTGTTGTTCCGCCGCCGGTTTTTCCTTGTCGGGGCGGCATCTTCGCTGTCAGATCCTCCCGCTCCTATATTTTCTCCAGGGAGTCTCCTCCCTTCCTCAGCACGCGCGCACTTGTCGGCCAGTGCATATAACTCACTGACGTCCCTGATCTTGCACATCGCCATTTCCTCCCGCATCCTGCGGTTCCGCATGTTCTGATGGAACGCGCTGATCACTACGGCAGGGTGGACGTCTGGGATGTTGTGCTGCATGCTACTGAATCTCTGAATGTACTTGCGCAGGGGCTCTCCTTCCTTCTGGGCGAGCAAATGAAGATCACTCTCCTGGCCATGAGGCTTGTGTCCGCCGGTAAAGGCGCCGACAAACTGATGGCACAGATCAGCCCAAGAGGATATGGAGTTGTCCGGCAAGTGCATGAGCCAGGATCTGACATTGGGCTTGAGCACCAGTGGGAAGTAGTTGGCAAGGATCTTGTCATCTCGTCCCTCGGCAGCTTGCACCGCAATGGTGTAGATGCTGAGGAACTATGACGGGTGCGTCTTGCCGTCGTACTTCTCCGGTACGTCTGGCTTGAAGTTCTTTCTACTGGGCCACTGGACTTGCCGCAGCTCACGAGTGAACGCAGGACAACCTACCGCGTACGTCAGATCGCCTGGTTCCCCTGGCGCATGCATGTCAACAGAGGGCCCAGCACGCTTGTCGGATTGATGTCGTGCTTCTCTTCGGCGCTCGATGCGGGTTCGAGCGTCTTCTTGTTGTCGATCATGAAGAACTTGGCGCTGATCACGACGTGCTCGTGGATCCGGCGATGCAGTGGAGTCACTGTCGAGGTGGATCCGACGAGTCGGCGATCTTGGCCTTCGGGGCGGTGATTGCATGGTAGTTCCACCTCCGCCCGTTTCGTCGCCACCGGCTCGCGTCCGGCGGTCCTGCGGTGGCGGCGACGCGCTCGGCCGCCGTGGAGTGTCGCCGTTGGCATAGCCGATGAGACCTTGAATGGTGGCCCTCCATTCGTCGATCTTGTCTGACGTCGGAGGGTAATCTAAGAGAAGTTGAGCTCGCACCAAAGCTTCTGCTGGAGTGGTGGGTGGCAGTGGCGGACGGCGCGAGGAGCGGGACGTGCTCGAACTTCTAACTATGTTAGAAGGAGCAGTATCCCGTCCAGGCGACCGTGCCCCGCTCGTGCCAGCATGCTGGCGTGCATGCTGGTCTTGAGCGCCCCGAGATCCACCAGTTTGGCCTTGGTCTAACATGCGCATGGTGCTATTGATCTTGCGCCTCCTGAGAGTGGCGCGGAACATGTACAGTCGTCGAGGTTTGTGCAGCCTTGTCCTTGGACTTGGCAGCACTATGAGCACCCTCATCGACGGCTGTTCTTCCGCCGGCGTCCACTCCACCACCCGTTTGCTCCAACGGTGGCGGGAATGACGTGGACGGAGCGGCTGCCGCCGAAGTCTTCTTCTTCGGTGGCATGTTGATGAAGGGAATGAAGATCTAGCTCGTGTGAACACCGGATCAGGTTCACACAATCTCGACGCCCCCTACTGGTGCGCCAAAGATGTCGGGGAAACTGATCCATGAACACCTATGGGGCCGGCGGACCGGGCCCCTTTCGGTTCGGCGGGGGGCGGAGATCGCACGAAGAGCGGATCGAGGCGAGGCACACGAGCAGTTTACCCAGCTTCAGAGCTCTCCGGAGAGATAACACTCCTACTGCTGCTTGTCTGGTTGTATTATCTGGTGTTCTTGCTCTCCAAAGTGAGAGTGTGATGTTCTCTAGGCTACGGATGGATCGAAGCAAACTGTCTGAGGCCCCGAACCTATGAGCCGAACCTCCTCTACGTTGCGCATGGGCCTCCTTTTATACACTAAAGGGGTCACCGACAAGTGGCAACGCAGAGGAGGGTAAAAACGTAAAAAGCAAGGTAGTTGATACAGTTGCTTGTACAGCGCACCCTACCTAACTCTGACGACAGGGGACAAGGGCATTAAATGCCCGTCTGAGTCGCCCGAACAGTGCAGAAAAGGACCATTAGGGGCACCACCGCTCGCCACGATGGCGATCTTGTCAGCTTCGCATGCCACTGCGCACCGTTGGCTGCACAGCCTCCCGCCACGAACGCCCGGAGAGGCCCCCAGAGCGACACGTTGGTGGATGTGCTGGAGCGTGAACGCAGAGTGGCCGCCTGCCGCGGCAAGCGCCTTGCCGCTGTTGTTATCTTGTCGGGTCCGAAAGCTTGTCGCTCACCGGGCCTCGAGATACCTTGGTTGGTCTTCCCGGCAAGCTCCTCTTGCCGGGGCCTTGTTGCCTTGCCGAAGCGCGTGGCGCGTCGCGGCAAGTTCCTTGGAGCGCCTTGGTTGGCCTTCCCGGTAAGCTCCTCTTGCCGGGGTCTTGTCTCCTTAGCTTAAATACTTTGTTCTTGGATGGCTCCAAGGGAACCTTGGGGGATCTTGGCGATCACCCGGCAAGCCTTTGCCGCGGGGTGCTGCAACTGCCCGTGCACAAGTTCGGGGTACTAGGGTACCCCTAATCTAGTACACCGACATAGACTGTTCTGTTTTTTTTACAGATTTTGTTTTTGTTGCATTGTTTGCATGTTTTAATGAATCTATGGATTGTATCAGGTGGGGGGGGGTATAAGTCATGGTGAAGTTAGAATATAGTAGGTATTATGCAATAATAAAATATGAATGGGTTTACAGAAGTACCTAAAGTTTATGATTTGCTTGTTATACTAACAGATCTCACGAGTTTTTTGTTGAGTTTTGTGTGCTGAAGTTTTCAAGTTTTGAGTGAGATCACGATGGATGAGTGGAAAGAATCTAAGCTTGGGGATGCCCAAGGCACCCCAAGGTAATATTCAAATAATCCCAAGACTCTAAGCTTGGGGATCCCCTGGATGGCATCCCCTATTTTTTCTACCAACCATCGGTAAAATTACTTGGAGCTATATTTTCATTCATCACATGATATGAGTTTTGCTTAGAGTGTCGTGCATTAAATGAGTATTTGCTTTGTTTGCTTTTTAGTCTCCCACAATCATCTTTGCTAGACACGCCATTTTGAGAGGGACGCACATTATTCTTGATTTGTTAGAATACTCTATGTGCTTCACTTATATCTTTTGAGCTAGGCAGTTGCTCTAGTACTTCACTTATATCTTTTAGAGCGTGGCGGTGGTTATATTTTAAAGAAGTAATTGCACTCTCACGCTTCACTTACATCATTTTGAGAGTTTGATAATAGTAATGGCAACATGCACAAGTTATGAAATTGGTCCCAATATGATACGTATTCAAGAGGGGTATAATAAAAACTTTCATGTAGATCACTGAATATGATAAGTTTGATTCCTTGCAATGGTTTTACGATATAAATATGCTAATATGTGGGAGGTACTAGTGAATGATTGTGGTTTAGTAAGAATATTGGTGTTGAGGTTGATTCCTGAAGCATGCACGTGTAGTCTCTCATTATGCTAAGAAGTTGGAGAAAAATTTATTATTGAGTGTGTTCCTTTGCGTGAAGGTTGGGGGCGCGCGATGGTTAACTCCTACCAACCTCCCCCCTAGGGGCATGCATAGTAGTAATTTGCTTCGGGGGCTATTAAACTTTCGCAATAAGTATGTGAGTTCTTTATGACTAATGTGAGTCCATGGATTATACACACTCTCACCTTTCCGCCATTTGCTAGCCTCTACGGTACCGTGCATTGCCCTTTCTCACCATGAGATGTGGAGCAAACTTCGTCGGTGCATCCAAACTCCATTATATGATACATTCTATCACACATAAACCTCCTTATGTCTTCCTCAAAATAGTCACCGTATGTGGGGACCCTGACTCATAAGTCGTGATCACCGAATGCATGTGTACAGTGATCCGAGAGATCAATGCTCACTGAACACACAGAAGCTGAATAACAAGAGTCTTACATCCATACATACCATCTTACACAAATAATGACCATTATGGTCAAGTCCTACATAGATAAAGCCTCGAGGGCTGAATACCAATTAAACTTAAGAAGCTGAAATCTTCGTAGATAAGTAGAACCCATGCCATCTGCCTTAACCCTACAGGCATTCTGACTGGGAACGCGTCCTAGTTTGCATGATCGTTTCCAAAGAACTCTTCTTCGAACTCCTGCTCTTCCATGCCTGGCCAATTAAATAACTAGTGGCAAGCCAATGAGTACTTTGAATGTACTCGCAAGCAACCCATGTTTTGGATCAAAGTACAATGCAAGGTATAACAACAAGTAGGCAACATAGCATCAAGCTAGCTGGAATGACTTATCATCTTGTAAAATATGCATTAATGAACTCTAGTAACCATGAGAACAGGTTACAGATATCAACATAATAGAGTTCGGATCAATGGTAGCTCATTCCACATGTCAAGTCAATTGCCTTGACTCAAATGATTCTTAATCTCATACACACGTACCAAGTTTGTAAAATTTCTAGACATAGTTTAAGTAGCACCACCCAACTGTCCATGACCGTGGACATGGCTATTTGAATAGTTTAAAACTCTGCAGAGGTTGTGCACTTTACCCACAAGATCCGAGAAGCTTTCGTGTCATCCACGATCCCGCAGTACCTCAAGTACTTGGGAGAAGCACCCAATCATTACATTTCCCTAGACGACACTAACATAGGGTCCACTCGTTGGTACACGGCCCTTGTGTATAAGCAAAAGATCGTGGGACTCTGCCAGAGGGGGGCTAGGAGGGGTTGTGGTAAAAATATCAGCTCATGGAGATTAGTGGAATGGGTTGCAACAAGCATTTTTAAATTCTGCCAGATGGTGTTTGATGGTGGTTTGGGCTAGATAATTTCCTCAATTTGCTTTGAGACTTAACAGGAGTGAGTGGCATCACAAATTAGTAGTGCCCACATACTTTTAGGTCAAATGGAAAAAGTAGGCAATGCAACTTTTGTAAACCCTAGAAATCAAAAGAAATGGATTTGCTTAGATCTAGCTAAGCTAATTTCTTCTCCTTGATGCACCACTTGGTGAAGTGTGATTATTTGGGTACATGAACATGTCCACCAAGTTTGGGATCAAAAGGAGGCATTTGGCATTGTAAAGTTATTCAAACTTGGATCTGGTCAGAGAGGGTTTTGGGGCACTTTTGTGTACCAAAAAAATTTAGATGGGAACTAAACTTGGCAAGATCATCACATTAGGCATGTGTGACTTGCTAGAATTTCCTGGATTTTTCATAGAATATTTCCTTTGTAAATATTTCAAAAGCTTGAAATATCCAAAAAGGGTTTTGGAGGGTTTTGTTCAATATTTTGAACATGACCATGTGTTGAAACTCATATATATGGAAAATATATGTCTACTAAGTTTCCCTAAATTTTCTCAAATATTTTTGAAAGTTTAAAATACTTTCTATCTATTAAAGACCATTTCTGACATAAAGAAAAATACTTTAAATAAAATAGAAAAATAACTTTTAAACTAATATTTTTGTGGTTTTTGGGAGTCCTATATCTAATAGGATTCAAATATAATTTTTGAAAGACTTTTCACACCCTTAATTAGGTACTTGTAGTTCAAGTCTCAATTCAAGGGGTTTTGGAAAAGCTATTTTAGAAAATACTTTTTGGCCAAAAATATTTTTGTAAGAGAATACTATTCTGCCCTATACACATGGCATGATCATTGGGCAAAGTTTTGGATCAAGGAGGAGTATAAGAGTTGGAGTATTTACTTGATTTTTAGAGCACTTGCAACCAACACACAAAAAATTAAATCAAGCAAGGACCAAAACACTCAAAAGTTTTTCAAACCACATTTGATCATGATTTATTAGCTTAAGTGTTATGGCATGGAAATCAGAGTGTGACAGACCTACCCCCCTTACAAGAATCTCATCCCCGTGATTCCCAAACTAGGCGCGGAAAGGAATACAGAGACTTAGATCTCTGGTAGTCTTCACGCCCTCATACTGTTTCTGCTTCCGAGTGGTGCTCCACTGATCCTTGAAGTAATTGATGGTGTGGCTTCGTGTGTAACATTCCACTTGATCCATGTTGCTAGTGGGTTTCTTGCGGTAGGTTAGATCGGGCTGGAGGTCGATGGCTTGGTGATCGATGTCCTTGTTAGTGATCGGGCTAGTTAGGAAGTTGGAAACACTTTCGGAGTAGTGTTGTGTGGGAAAAAGGTTTTGCACAGTGGGTAACTCAGGTGGCAACTCCATCTGGTAGCTGTACTCTCTTCATCTTGTAGTGATCTTGAAGGGGGTCGACGATCTTGGTGTGAGCTTCCTTTAGACATGGGAATGATTGGTTCCTTTGATAGGAGGGGATTCCAGATGCACATGGTCTTCGACGAGGAAGTTTGCTTCTTGACGATGGCGGTTGGCGTAGTTCTTCCCCCTTGAAATGTCGATCTTCAGATGTTCCTTGACCAGCTGAACGGCTCTTCTTCCGTCTTCGGGTGGACAAATAGGTCACCAAATAATGATGACAACCAACTTCTCCAAGTACTCCATGAAGACTTCCTCACAAGGTACATAAAGTGGGCTAGGGTACTGGTGGTGGTCATGGTTGTATATTGCCCAAGGTCTTCAAGACCTAGAGTCAAGGCCCAAGGTCATGGTCCGACCATATATTGGCTTGGTAGGGCTTAAGGGTTTCAAGGATTCTAGTGTGTGGGTGAACGTTATCATCTTATCTTCAAGCACGGTTTCTGAGATGCCAATTATTCTATCTAGTCCTTCAAACAAATCACCTTATACCACCGAAAGCAGCATTGCATATGGATCAACTCCAATCATATCCTCATGACTCCCGAGAGGAGGTCTAACAAAATCATACATGTCATCTATCCCCAAACTCATATGTATGGTTATCTTCATGTAGAGATCCATGAATAGAACATACAAGCTGCTAAGCCTGAATTAAGCATCACATTCCAAGTACTCAGCTCATTCTTCCAAGGTTCAAGATAGTGCATCTCTATCCTAAGGAAACACGTCGTATACCACTCCAAGATCTTGTTTCCTTCCTATGAATCAACTCCAACAGCCCATTAAATTCCATCAATCACTACATAATTCATTAATTCTACAAATCCAATGTCTATGGTGTCCCACATGATCTTCTAAAGTCCCTATAATTCCCAAATCCTTGAAAGAGCTATTCTTACTATAGTTAGTCCACCAATTTCCATTATCATGGTCAAGTAAACTCCAAGGCCAGGCTTATATAGATCCCTAAATCAACTAAGACAATTAATATCCAACCTCCTAGTTTATTGTCCACCGAGAAACATGGTATCATGATTGAGATCATCAATCTAAATCCAATTTACTCTAAACCACGTAGACATACTCATCTATACTCAACTAGGAGCACCTACTTAAATCCAAATCTCATGTCCAATGAGAATTCCTACATGCTTCCCCAAAGTCATTATCGTAATGTCAACTTATCCTATCAATATCCCTTGGCTAAGTCAAATCCTCATAGTTCCAGGAATTCAACTTGAGATCTTAATTGTCCTACTAAATCCAATTTATCCTGGGGCAATGAAAGTTATGCTACTCTATTAACATGATCCCACCAAGTTCATCTACCAACACGAAAGCCTTAAAATCCACCAAAGAGTCTCAGATAATTCGTCAAGGTTACCGATATAAACCCATCAAGTCATTTGTCCTGCATTCCTATATCCTCAAATTGGTCTTCCCTATGGCATCATCAGTTCTTGTGCTATATTAGGATGACAATGTGCTTGCTTACTACATCCACTAGTTCCATAATGAACCTAGTGTTGTGCAAGGTTACGGAGGCTTAACTGGTTATGTGGGTTAAGCGCATGGTTAAGGATTCGAGCTAGGGTATCTTGTGAAGTCTCGAAGGGTCTAGGGATGGGTTTCTAATCTTGAGGGGAAAACATAACTCTACCGGGTTGCACTTGGTCTAGGAGGCTGTAGCAAAAGTCTTCAGTGCCAGTTGGTCGCCGAGGTGGAATCCTTGGTGCATCTTGTTTTGCTGGTCTTTAGTTGATGAGAGAGATGAGAGGGAGAAGTAGCATAGAGGAGGGGAAATCCAAAAATGGGGTTCTATAGTGCAAGTGCCAACAAACAAGTGCCAAAAGAGCCAAACACAAACAAACAAGATAAGGTAGGTGATATAGTCGAGTATTTGTTGCCTAGGGCAAGAGTGTGGCCTATATCAAAACACAAACAATAAAACAAGCAACACACAACCATGGTTCTACTCAAACCATCATACGGATTCGACTGTGCATAGGGGATACATGACTCATCATACCCTAGGGGTTCTCGGACTTAGTAGTCATGCTTTGCTCCGTGCCTCGTGTAGGCTTCTGGGTTTTCCTCAGGTGTCGCTATGTCTCTTGTAGTTGTTCGATGAAACGATCCAGGTTGGGCCTGAAGAATCTTCAACAACTTCTCGCCTGATGAGCTGATGGGGTGAAGGTGGTTCCTCGTAGCTGGAATTGACTTGGACTTATGTCGTCTTCTTAATCATGATGATCCCTTTTGCCTTCTAAAGTGTCGACGGTACCAGGTAGGTAATCCTTATGCAATGACAGTAACAAGGCATAGCAGATGTCCGAACTGTCGTTACGTTGATGACAACATCGACACCAAGAGCAGGGGCTGAAGAGAACCGTTTTTTATGCTCACTCCAGTGAGGTGGACCAAATGGCGAGGTTCTCATCCACCGGTGGTTGCCGATACAACAATGGTAGTGACAGGGTTACTCTATAATCGATGTATATCATGATCTTGCATATCCTATGCCCTAATCATCGTAGGCTAAGGTTGCATCATCTTGGGGCAACGTCGAAGGTGTCACCATCCTCTGGGTCTTCATGTGCTCATTCCTCGAGACGGTTTGTTATGTTGGTATTGTCTTGTCGTGGTGTCGCCGAACTTGTGTTCCAAAGATGTGGGTGAGTGTCCGCCAAGGCGTATTCCTCCTAGGTCATCCATGGGGATTACACTGAATCCAGTGGTCAGGGCATAAGGGTTCTAGCAACCATTTACAAAAGTTTCAAAGGGGAAGAGGTCAATAAGGAAAATATATCTTAGTTTTTGAAAAACTCAGAAGGGAAGAGAAGTATAGATAGTCTTTTTTTGAAAATTAGTGATAGTTTTGAAAATAGTTTAACCCTAGCTAATGACCATGCTAAATAAGGCTTCCTACAGTCAGGATGGCTCTGATACTAGCTCTGTGGGGACCCCGACTCATAAGTCGTGATCACCGAATGCACGTGTACAGTAATCCTATAGATCAATGATCACTGAACACACATAAGCTGAATAACAAGAGTCTTACATCCATACATACCGTCTTACACAAATAATGACCATTACGGTCAAGTCCTACATAGGTAAAGCCTTGAGGGCTGAATACCAATTAAACTTAAGCAACGGAAATCTTCGTAGATAAGTAGAACCCATGACATCTGCCTTAACCCTACATGCATTCAGACTAGGAAAGCGTCCTAGTTCGCATGTTCGTCTCCAAAGAACTCTTCTTCGAACTACCGCTCTTCCATGCCTGGCCATCTAAATAACCAATGTCAAGCCAATGAGTACTTTGAATGTACTTGCAAGCAACCCATGTTTTGGATCAAAGTACAATGCAAGGTATAACAACAAGTAGGCGACATAGCATCAAGCTAGTTGGAATGACTTATCATCTTGTAAAATATGCATCAATGAACTCTAGTAACCATGAGAACAGGTTACAGATATCAACATAATAGTTTGGATCAATGCTAGCACATTCCACATGTCAAGTCAATTGCCTTGACTCAAATGGTTCTTAATCTCATACACACGTACCAAGTTTGTAAATTTTTTGGACATAGTTTAAGTAGCACCACCCAACTGTCCATGACCGTGGACACGACTATTCGAATAGTTTGACACTTTGCAGAGGTTTTGAACTTTACCCACAAGATCCAGGAAGCTTTCGTGTCATCCATGATCCCGCAGTACCTCAAGTACTCGGGAGAAGCACCCGATCATTATCCTTCCCTAGACGACACTAACATAGGGTCCACTCGTTGGCACGTGTGCCTCGTGTATAAGCAAAAGATCGTGGGACTCTGCCCTTTCACATTACCACACATACACGAAGGGACCAATGGTGTGTCTGGTGCCCTGTGAAAACAGTCATGGCCGCCTATCCGAGCATGACCTCGTCCCGAGAGTGACCTCGTGTCACCCCCGTCACTAGTAATGTGGGCACCATGCTAGTATCGGCCTAGGTAATGAATAACGCCCCGTCCCATAAGGAGTAGAGTGGTGGCACATGTTTGGTTGTGACGGTAATCACACATAATTCTAATCCATCATTTTACTCTCACACAAAATGCTCGCTCTGGTGCACCACTTCTTCCTCAAGTGGTGACCTTGGTTCAACATCACCCACGGGTATTAGGGGCACCTGCTGGGGTTTTCGAAAGAATGCAACCACGAGGAGTTCATGGTACACATGCAACATTATGCTTCAACAACTAACCTTTCGACATTGCATCATGCACAAGGTAGAGTTATGAGTAGGGGTATGTATCATGTGGTGTTTCACAACAAGTTTACCACTGTCACTTTTCATCATCATGCAATCTGAAAAAGGGTACCGATAAACAAGAGGGGTGTCATGGTTAAAGGGCTGCTTGCCTTGGTTGGCTTGGCCTTCAAAGTCATCAAGTCCTTCTCCTTCTTCATCTCCAACTACTTCGTCAAACACGGGACCTATTAGTTGCAACAAAAACAACGGGAAAATAAGGCAATAATAAAAACAGAAAAGTCAAACTGCTCAAAAAATGTCAACTTATTTTTGTAAAATACTAGGATGAAACTAAGAAGGGGAAAATTCTTAGTTTTGGATTTGGAGTAGTAGAATGTGAGAAATGGATTTTTAAACAGAGATTTTATTGCTCAAATTTTAATTTAAATTTGAACGACATAGAAAAGTTTGATGGATATTTATGAAAGACACACCATTAAATAGGTGAGAATATTACAAGATTTGTGGAGTTAGAATTATTGCTTTTGGATTAATATTTAATCCTGTGGAATTTTCAGAAGTTAAACAGAAAAAGGAAAGGGAAAAGGGCAGTGTGCCTCTGGGCCAAAATAGCTGCAGCGCAGCAGGCCCAGTGGAAAGAGGGCCCAGGCGAGACGGGGCGGCGTGCGCACGCCAGATTTAAACCTGACGAGCCGGCCCCAGGCGCCAATGAGAGAGAGAGACGGGCAAGGGAGAGGTGAGGATGACAGGTGGGCTCCGCCTGTCATCTCCAACCTCGCGGCAGAGAGGTCGGCGTGCTCATCGGCGATGCTACAGGGCACGACAGGTAGAGCGGGTGGCACCATTGGACTCAGGGATGTCGTCGTTCGGGTGGTGGTGGAGGTGGTTGCCGGAGCAGCCTGGTTTGCTGGCGACGAGGTCACGCGACGGAGATGCTTCGGGTGTCGGTGTCTCCAGCCGTTCCCGGCTGCAAAAAGAGCGGGGAAGAGAGGGGAAAGGTCAGTGATGTCGCGTGGTTCCAGATTGAGAGAGAACGGGGGCGGAGGAGGCATGTACCGCACGAACACCGACGAGCCAAGCCGGCGGAGCTCGAGCTCAATCTCGAGCTCGGGCGGCTCTGGAGACAAATAGATGGTGCGGGAGGTTGCTTAAGAGTGTGGGGGAGCGACAAGGAGGCTCAGGGCTGTCTTATATGGGTCGGCCGGGGTCCATCGTAGGCGCGGCTTACGGGTACCTGCGGGATCGGCTCTAGTGGCCGTTAGAGAGGGAAAGGAGGGCTCTGGGGTGTTCGTGGGGGTGGTCTAGGGTGCCAGGGAGAGAGAGGAGGAGTGGGACGAGCTGCGGGCAGGCCATAGGAGCGGCACAAGCATTGGCCGAGTGGGGCGGCGCTCTGGCACGAGCTGCAAGAGAGAGAGAGGTGGGTTAGGGAGCAAGTGGGCGGCCTGCTGGCATGTAGAGGATGTCGAGGGGCATCGACTAGCGCGCGGGGGAGGCTCGAGGCGGTCGGGGGATGCGGCATCAACGTTCGGTTGCCCTGCCAGGCGCTCCTGAGCATGACTTTGCCCGGCATCCGCGGCTTTCCCGCGTACTCACGCGTCAACTTGCATCTGGAGGCTGCAGGAGGTGTGGGCAAAACTTTTGGGGAGCCTTGGATGCTCTGGAAAGCTGAGGGGAGAGAGGGAGGCTGAGGGAGAGGGAAGAATTCACTGTCCAGAGAAGAAAAATGGGGTTCTCCCCCCTCATCATTGCTTCCTCAGGCAGAAAAGCATACAGGTGCCAGAGGGGGGCTAGGAAGGGTTGTGGTAAAAATATCAGCTCATAGAGATTAGTGGAAGAGGTTGCAACAAGCATTTTTAAATTCTGCCAGATGGTGTTTGATGGTGGCTTGGGCTAGATAATTTGCTCAACTTTCTTTGAGACTTAACAGGAGTGAGTGGCATCACAAATTAGTAGTGCCCACAAACTTTTAGGTCAAATGGAAAAAGTAGCCAATGCAACTTTTGTAAACCCTAGAAATCAACAGAAATGGATTTGCTTAGATCTAGCTAAGCTAGTTTCCTCTCCCTGATGCACCACTTTGTGAAGTGTCATTATTTCGGTACATGAACATGTCCACAAAGTTTGGGATCAAAAGGAGGCATTTGGCAATGTAAAGTTGTTCAAACTTGGATCTGGTCAGAGAGGGTTTTGGGGCACTTTTGTGTACCAAAAATATTTAGATGGGAATTAAACTTGGCAAGATCATCACATTAGGCATGTGAGACTTGCTTGTCTGCAAAAAAAGGCATGTGAGACTTGCTAGAATTTCGTGGATTTTTCATAGAATATTTCCTTTGTAAATATTTCAAAAGCTTGAAATATCCAGAAAGGGTTTTGGAGGGTTTTGTCCAATATTTTGAACATGACCGTGTGTTGAAACTCATGTATATGGAAAATATATGTCCACCGAGGTTCCCTAAATTTTCTCAAATATTTTTGAAACCTTAAAATACTTTTTACGTATTAAAGACCATTTCTTGCATAAAGAAAAATCGTTTAAATAAAATAGAAAAATAACTTCTAAAATAATATTTTTGTGGTTTTTGGGAGTCCTATATCTAATAGGATTCAAATATAATTTTTGAAAGATTTTTCACACCCTTAATTAAGTACTTGTAGTTCAAGTCTCAATTCAAGGGGTTTTGGAGCTATTTTAGAAAATACTTTTTGGCCAAAAATATTTTTGTAAGAAAATACTATTCTGCCCTATACACATGGCATGATCATTGGGCAAAGTTTTGGATCAAGGAGAAGGAGTATAAGAGTTGGAGGTTTTACTTGATTTTTAGAGCACTTGCAACCAACACACAAAAATCAAATCAAGCAAGGACCAAAACACTCAAAAGTTTTTGTCAAACCACATTTTATCATGATTTATTAGCTTAAGTGTTGTGGCATGAAAATCAGGGTGTGACGCTCAAACGATATAAGTGAAGCACATAGAGTATTCTAATAAATCATGATTCATGTGTGTCCGTCTGAAAAGGTGTGTACATCAAGGATTATTGTGGCAAACTAAAAATCAAAGACTCGTATGATACATGACGCTCCAAGAAAAACACATATCATGTGGTAAATAAAAATTTAGCCTCAAGTAAATTTACCGATGGATGAAGACAAAAGAGGGGATGCCTTCTGCGGCATCCCCAAGCTTAGGATCTTGGTTTTCCTTGAATATTACCTTGGGGTGCCTTGGGCATCCCCAATCTTAGGCTCTTGCCACTCGTTTTTCCATAGTCCATCAAATCTTTAGCCAAAACTTGAAAACTTCACAACACAAAACTCAACAGAAAACTCATGATATCCGTTAGTATAAGAAAATAAATCACCACTTTTCATACTTTTGTGAACTCATTCTTTATTTATATTGGTGTAATATCTACTGTATTCCAACTTATCCATGGTTCATACCCCCGCCCCCCCGATACTACCCATAGATTCATCAAAATTAGCAAACAACACAACGAAAATAGAATCTGTCAAAAAAAGAACAATCCATAGAAATATGTAAGTCTAGAATACTTCTGGAACTCCAAAAATTCTGAGAAATTAGGCGAACAGAGGAAATTTGAATCTTAATGTTATACAGAAAGAATCAGTATTTTATTGCGCTTCTGTGAAAAATGAAAATTATTTTTTCTAGGCGCAGAAGCTTCTGTTTTCAGCAAGATCAAATCAATTATCACTGTAAGCCATCCCAAAGGTCTTACTTGGCACAAACACTAATTAAAACATAAACATACATCTAACCAGAGGCAAGATGAAAAATTTATTGATAAACACAAAAGAAAAATATTGGGTTGTCTCCCAACAAGCGCTTTTCTTTAAAGCCTTTTAGCTAGGCATTGATAATTCTAATGATGCTCACATGAAAGATGGCAATTGAAACACAAAGAGAGCATCATAAAACATTTGAAAAACAAGTTCAAGTCTAACATGCTTCCTATGCATAGGGATTTTATAAGCAAGCAAATTATCAAGACAAGCAAAAACCACCATATGCAAGGAAGAAGAAACAAACAATAGCAATCTCAACATAATGAGAGGTAATTTTGTAACATGAAAATTTCTACAACCATATTTTCCTCTCTCATAATAATTACATGTGGGATCATATTCAACTTCAATAGTATAACTATCACATAAAATATTCTCTTCATGATCCACATGCATGCAAAGTTGACACTCTTACAAAATTGTGGGATTCATCAAATAAAGTCATGACCTCTCCAAGCCCACTTTCAATATTATCACAAACATATTCATCACGAGGCTTAAATAAATTTTCAAGATCAACAGAAGAATCACCCCAATCATGATCATTGCAATAAGTAGCGGACATAGCAAAACTAGCATCCCCAAGCTTGGGGTTTTGCATATTATCAGCACAATTGACATTAATAGAATTTATAATAACATCATTGCAACAATGCTTTTGATTCAAGGAACTATCAAGTATGAGTGCAATAGCAATAATGTCATGTTTAACATAAGGAACTATAGCAAATTCATCTCCATAAACATTATTAAAATTGGCATCATAGCCATAAGAATAGCAAGCATCACACTCATCAAGGGAGGGTATCTCAATCAAATCATCAAAATCATAATCATCTATAGATTCATGCATATCATTATTTTCTTCCAAAGCAACGGTCATTCTCTCAATAAATTCTTTGACATAGGCATTGTGAGCATAGTTTTCATAGCAATATTTAAGTATGTCAAAATTTTCAGATTTGTAGAGAGTAATATCATACTTTCCAATCAAGAAGCAACTTCATAAGCACCCTTAAAAGCAACAAATTCTTCAATTTTTTTGATATCATACTAGCTATAAACACCCTTTTCATAAGAAGATAAAATTTCATTATCATTAAACTCACATAGGTAGGGAAGGTGTTTTTTAGGGTTCTTAGAGCAACAAGTAAAATCACAAAGTTCACAAAGATTCCAAGCGTAGCATAGCAAACAATTTATTTGATTCCATAGGGGTCTACCTTTTTCAGACAAACGGTTACGCACAAAATGACCATGCTCATCTAAAGATTTCCCCTCAACTAAATTAGTTGGGGTTTCACCACGAGCACATATGGATCAAAGATGATCCAAGTAGAAAAAAATTAAGTGGATCCATATCAAAAGATTTTTAGCAAGCAAAGATGCAAGCAGATGGAAGGCGCATGGCATTACAAGCAAAGATAGCAAACAAGCAAAAAGCCATACAGAAAGAAGGGCGAATAAAAAGGCAAATCTTTTTGTATTTTTCTAAAAATGTTTTAGAAGTGGGGGAGAGGAAAATGAGAGGCAAATGGCAAATAATGTAATGCAAGAGATGAGAGTTTATGATGCGTACTTGGTAGGCTTGATGTAGACCTCCCCGGCAACGGCGCCAGAAATTCTTCCTGCTACTTCTTGAGCTTTTGTTGGTTTTTCCCTTGAAGAGGAAAAGGTGATGCAAAAAAGTAGACATAAGTATTTCCCTCAGTTAGAGAACCAAGGTATCAATCCAGTAGGAGGTACAAGCAAGTCCCCAATCTATTCACCTGCACGAACAATCAAACACTTGCACCCAATGCGATAAAGGGGTTGTCTATCCCTTCATGGTCAATTGCAAAGGTGAGATCTGATGGAGATAGACTAAACAAAAGATAAAATATTTTTGTGTTTTTGGTTTATAGATCTGAAAATAAAAGATTGCAAAATAGTAGATCGGAAACAAATACGATAGAAAATAGACCCGGGGGGCATAGTTTCACTAGAGGCTTCTCTCATGAAGGCAATAATATGGTGGGTGAACAAATTACTGTCTAGCAATTGAAAGAAAAGCGCAAAGTTATGACGGTATCCAAGGAATTGATTATGCATATAGGCATCATGTCTGTGTCAAGTAGACCGACTCCTGCCTGCATCTACTACTATTACTCCACACATCAACTGACTCCTGCCTGCATCAAGAGTATTAAGTTCAAGAGAACAGAGTAACGCATTAAGTAAGATGACATGATGTAGAGGGATAAACTCAAGCCATATGATGAAAACCCCATCTTATATCCTTGATGTCAACAATACAATACGTTCCTCACTACCCTACTTTGTCATTGGTGAGGACACCGCAAGATTGAACACAAAACTAAGCACCACTCCCATTGCAAGAAAAACCAATCTGCTTGGCCAAACCAAACTGATAATTCGAAGAGAAATACAAAGATATCAAATCATGCATATAAGAATTCAGAGAAGATTAAAATAATATTCATGGATAATCTAATCATAAATCCACAATTCATTGGATCTCGACAAGCACACCGCAAAAGAAGATTAGAGCAGATAGATCTCCAAGAGCATCAAGGAGAACATGGTATTGAGAATCAAAGAGAGAGAAGAAGCCATCTAGCTACTAGCTATGGACCCGTATGTCTGAGGTAAACTACTCATGGTTCATCGGAAGGGCAATAGGGTTGATGTAGAAGCCCTCCATGCTCGAATGCCCCTCTGGTAGATTGCCAGAAAAGGCCCCAAGATGGATCTCATGGGTACGGAAGGTTGCGGCGGTAGAAAAGTGGTTTCGTGGCTCCCCTGAAGGGTTTTTGAATATATGTGAATATATAGGACAAAGGGCTAGGTCAGAAGGTCCTCGAGGGGGCCACAAGGCAAGGGCCCCCCCTAGGGCGCGCCCTCCACCCTTGCCGCCACCTCGCGGCTCTTCTGACTTGGAATCTAAGTCCACCGGGTGTCTTTTGGTCCAAGAAAAATCATCGCAAAGTTTTATTCAGTTTGGACTCCATTTGATATTCCTTTTATGCAAAACTCAAAAACAATGGAAAAAACAGAAACTGGCACTGGGCTCTAGGTTAATTAGTTAGTCCCAAAAATAATATAAAATAACAAAATAATGCATATAAAACATCCAAAACAGATAATATAATAGCATGGAACAACAAAAAATTATAGGTACATTGGAGATGTATCACCAAGTAGAGTACTTTGTAGTGTGCTTGGGACTTAAAAAAATAATCAGCATCAATAGTTAATCCTTGCTTTGTAATCATTGCCTTATCATTGTATTTCAGGCAGAATTGAGCATGAAGGAATCACAAGTGAGCGATTTGAGGAAAAATATAAAGTTGCAGCAGTCTGAAACTTCAAAGGCCAAGTCTGAAGGCCTCATTAGAAGCAATGGAAAAATTGAAGGCAGCTTTTGACGCTGAGAGAGCCAGCTAGGAGACCTACAAGGCTGCGCTGGCAAAAATGGCTGAAGATGCTGAAGCTGCACTTAAGCTAGTGACTGAACAATTATCCGGCTTAAAGCAACACATCAATCAAATGACAGCCGCCATCTTTGGTAGGTATAACATGTCAATCCAATTCTTTAACCCGCCGGAAAGAAGGAAATATGACCTAGATGCAATAATAAAGTTGTTATTTATATTTCCTTATATCATGATAAATGTTTATTATTCATGCTAGAATTGTATTAACCGGAAACTTAGTACATGTGTGGATACATAGAGAAACAGAGTGTCCCTAGTATGCCTCTACTTGACTAGCTCGTTAATCAAAGATGGTTAAGTTTCCTAGCCATAGATGATACGTCTCCAACGTATCTATAATTTTTGATTGTTCCATGCTATATTATATTCTGTTTTGGACATTATTGGGCTTTATTATACACTTTTATATTATTTTTGGGACTAACCTATTAACTGGAGGCCCAGCCTAGAATTGCTATTTTTGCCTATTTTAGGGTTTCACAGAAAAAGAATATCAAACGGAGTCCAAACGGAATGGAACCTTCGGGAACATGATTTTCGGAACAAACATGATCCAGAGGACTTGGACCCTACGTCAAGACATCAACCAGGAGGCCACGAGGTACAGGGCGTGCCTACCCCCCAGGCACGCCCTCCACCCTCGTGCCCCCCTGTTGCTCCACCGACGTACTCCTTCCTCCTATATATACCTACGTACTGATAACCCACAAGTATAGGGGATCGCAATAGTTTTCAAGGGTAGAGTATTCAACCCAAATTTATTGATTCGACACATGGGGAGCGAAAGAATATTCTCAAGTATTAGCAGCTGAGTTGTCAATTCAACCACACCTAGAAACTTAATATCTGCAGCAAAGTATTTAGTAGCAAAGTAATATGATAGTAGTGGTAACGGTAGCAAAAGTAATGTTTTTGGTATTTTGTAGTGATGATTGCAGTATCAACGGAAAAGTAAATAAGCGAAGAACAATATATGGAAAGCTCGTAGGCAATGGATCAGTGATGGAGAATTATGCCGGATGCGGTTCATCATGTAACAGTCATAACCTAGGGTGACACAGAACTAGCTCCAGTTCATTGATATAATGTAGGCATGTATTCTGAAGATAGTCATACGTGCTTATGGAAAAGAACTTGCATGACATCTTTTGTCCTACCCTCCCGTGGCAGCGGGGTCCTTACGAAAACTAAGGGATATTAAGGCCTCCTTTTAATAGAGTACCGGAACAAAGCACTAACACATAGTGAATACATGAACTCCTCAAACTACGGTAATCACCGGTAAGTATCCCAATTATTGTCACTTCGGGGTTAATGGATCATAACACATAATAGGTGACTATAGACTTGCAAGATAGGATCTAGAACTCTCATATATTGATGAAAACATAATAGGTTCAGATCTGAAATCATGGCACTCGGGCCCTAGTGACAAGCATTAAGCATAGCAAAGTCATAGCAACATCAATCTCAGAACATAGTGGATACTAGGGATCAAACCCTAACAAAACTAACTCAATTACATGATAGATCCCATCCAACCCATCACCGTCCAGCAAGCCTACGATGGAATTACTCATGCACGGCGGTGAGCATCATGAAATTGGTGATGGAGGATGGTTGATGATGACGATGGCGACGGATTCCCCTCTTCGGAGCCCCGAACGGACTCCAGATCAGCCCTCTCGAGAGGTTTTAGGGCTTGGCGGCGTCTTCGTATCGTAAAACGCGATGAATCCTTCTCTTTGATTTTTTCTCCCCGAAACCAAATATATAGAGTTGGAGTTGAGGTCGGAGGAGCTCCAGGGGGCCCACAAGGTAGGGGGCACGCCCTAGGGGGGCAGGCGCGCCCCCACCCTCGTGGACAGGTGGTGGTCCCCCTGGCCTTCATCTTTTGCAAGGATTTTTTTATATTTTTCAAAAAGTTGCTCTGTGAAGTTTCAGGCCATTCCGAGAACTTTTGTTTCTGTACATAAATAACACCATGGTAATTCTGCTGAAAACAGCGTCAGTCCGGGTTAGTTCCATTCAAATCATGCAAGTTAGAGTCCAAAACAAGGGCAAAAGTGTTTGGAAAAGTAGATATGACGGAGACGTATCATGGACCCCCAAACTACCAGATACGGAGCCAAAACCCTGATTCCACCGCCATAACTTTCTATATCCACGAGATCCCATCTTGGGGCCTGTTCCGGAGCTCCGCCAGAGGGGGCATCGATTATGGAGGGCTTCTACATCAACACCATAGCCCCTCCGATGAAGTGTGGGTAGTTTACCTCAGACCTACGGGTCCATAGTTATTAGCTAGATGGCTTCTTCTCTCTTTTTGGATCTGAATACAAAGTTCTCCCCTCTCTTGTGGAGATCTATTCTATGTAATCTTCTTTTGTGTGTGTTTGTTGAGACCGATGAATTGTGGGTTTATGATCAAGTTTATCTATGAACAATATTTGAATCTTCTCTGAATTCTTTTATGTATTATTGGTTATCTTTGCAAGTCTCTTCGAATTATCAGTTTGGTCTGGCCTACAAGATTGATCTTTCTTGCAATGGGAGAAGTGCTTAGCTTTGGGTTCAATCTTGCGGTGTCCTTTCCCAGTGCAGTAGGGGCAGCAAGGCACGTATTGTATTGTTGCCATCGAGGATAACAAGATGGGTTTTATTTCATATTGCATGAGTTTATCCCTCTACATCATGTCATCTTGCTTAAAGCATTACTCTGTTCTTATGAACTTAATACTCTAGATGCATGCTGGATAGCGGTCAATGTGTGGATTAATAGTAGTAGATGCAGGCAGGAGTTGGTCTACTTGTCTTGGACGTGATGCCTATATACATGATCATACCTAGATATTCTCATAACTATGCTCAATTCTGTCAATTAATCAACAGTAATTTGTTTACCCACCATGAATACTTATGCTCTCGAGAGAAGCCACTAGTGAAACATATGGCCCCTGGGTCTATCTTCCATCATATTAATCTTCCAACACTTATTTATTTTTATTGCCTTTTATTTTACTTTGCATCTTTATCATAAATACACCAAAAATATTATCTTATCATATCTATCAGATCTCACTCTTGTAAGTGAGGGATTGACAACCCCTTATCGCATTGGTTGCGAGGATTTATTTGTTTGTGTAGGTGCGAGGGACTCGTGCGTGGCCTCCTACTGGATTGATACCTTGGTTCTCAAAAACTGAGGGAAATACTTACGCTACTTTGCTGCATCACCCTTTCCTCTTCAAGGAAAAACCAACGCAAGTTCTCAAGAGGTAGCAATAGACATGTGTTTGATGAACGGGATCACATCATTAGAGAATGATGTGATGGACAAGACCAATCTGTTAGCTTATCATAATGATCGTTTAGTTTTTCTGCTATTCTTTTCTTCATGACTTATACATGTTCCTCAGACTATGAGATTATGCAACTCCCGAATACCGTAGGAACACCTTGTGTGCTATTGAACGTCACAATGTAACTGGGTGATTATAAAGATGATCTACAGGTGCCTCCGATGGTGTTTGTTGAGTTGGCATAGATCGAGATTAGGATTTGTCACTTCGTGTATCGGAGAGGTATCTGTGGCCCCTCTCGGTAATGCACATCACTATGAGCCTTGCAAGCAATGTGACTAATGAGTTAGTCATGGGATTATGCTTTACGGAACGAGTAAAGAGACTTGCCGGTGATGAGATTGAACTAGGTATGATGATACCGATGATCAAATCTCGGTCAAGTAACATACCGATGACAAAGGGAACACCGTATGTTGTTATGGGGTTTGACCGATAAAGGTCTTCGTAGAATATGTAGGAGCCAATATGAGCATCCAAGTTTCGCTATTGGTTATTGACCGGAGATATGTCTCGGTCATGTCTACATAGTTCTCGAACTCGTAGTGTCCGTACACTTAACGTTCATTGACGATATAGTATTATATGAGTTATGTATGTTGGGGACCGAATGCTATTTGGAGTCCCGGATGAGATCACGGACATGGCGAGGAACTCCAGAATGGTCCGGAAATAAAGATTGATATATGGGATAATAGTGTTTGGTCTCCGGAAGGGTTCCAGAATTCACCAGAAGGGGTTTCGGATGTTTCCCGAAATGTGACCTGGGGTATCCGCGACATAATCCAAATTTCCAAAACTAATATGGTTACCTTGGGCGTAGCTGTCGATCTGCTCTAGATGGCCAAGCAATTTGGCCTGCAGTGCAAAGCCGCCGAACACAAAGATTTGGCCGGGGAGAAAGACCTCCCTCAGAGCGGCATTATTATAGATGACTAATGGAGCCATCGAACCTTCTGGCGACGACACATCGGAACTCTCAATGAAAGCACCAATGTCGGTGTCAAAACCGGCAGATCTCGGGTAGGGGTCCCCGAACTGTGCGTCTAAGGATTGATGGTAACAGGAGACAAGGGACATGACGTTTTACCTAGGTTCGGGCCCTATTGATGGAGGTAATACCCTACGTCCTGCTTGATTGACTTTGATGAGTATAGGGGCTACAAGAGTTGATCTACCACGAGATCGTAATGGCTAAACCCTAATTGTCTAGCCTGTATTATTATGATTATCCTTGCCTCTATGGAATAAACCCTCTGGTTTATATAGACACCGGAGGGACCTATGGTTGTACAGAGTCGGTTTATAGAGAACGAAATCTTCACATCCAAACGCCAAGCTTGCCATCCACGCAAAGGAGAGTCCCATCCGGACACGAGAGGAAGTCTTCTGTCTTGTATCTTCATGGCCCATTAGTCCGGCCCACGTCACATAGCCCAGACGCCCGAGGACCCCTTAATCCAGGACTCCCTTAGTAGTCCCTGAACCAGGCTCTAATGACGATGTGTCCGGCGTGTAGATTGTCTTCGGCATTCCAAGGAGGGTTCCTCCTCCGAATACTTCAAAGTAGTCGTTGAACACAGAAAACGAGTCTGGCTCTGTGAAGCAGACACCACATACAACCATAACAGGGTACAATATTTAACAAGTCCCATTACTAATGACTTTGGTGGCGAGATGTTACGTCCCTTGCCTGGTTATTATTTCGAACCGTCTTTTCAGCCTCTCGCTCCATGCTACGAGGCGCGGCCTTTATTGGCACATCTTGTCAAAGCAGAGATCATGCCCGCTTATCATGGGATTCTTATAAATATGGGAGTGGGTAATCCAACCGTGTCATTTGCACAATCCCTTGGGAATAGGCGAGCTTCAAGGCCCGTGAGGAGGTGTTTGATAAAGGGGTACGGACCCATCTTTCTCCCCCATGCCTACCTCTTCCTCAGCCTTTCCAACCCCGAGCTCCAGCGCCCACGTCTCGATCTCTTTCATTTCTACCAAGCCTTCTAGTCATGTATGAATCTAGCTCCCAAGGCAAGTGGACGGCCTCCTCGGTCACCGAGGAAAATATCGCGAAGCTCCGGGAGGCGAGGTACCTGACTGCGAAAATCCCCCACAGGCTCCCTGCAAAGAGGCAGGTTATCCCCACACCAAAATCTGGCGAGAGGGTTGTATTCATCCCTCACTTCCTCCGCGGGCTAGGGTTCGCTCTCCACCCCTTCGTTCGCGGCCTTATGTTCTATTATGGGCTAGATTTTCACGACCTAGACCCAGACTCGTTTCTCCACATCTCAGCATTCATCATTGTGTGTGAAGCCTTTCTCCACATCCCCCACACTTTGGCCTATGGCTCAAGACCTTCAGTGTGAAGCCGAAGATAATTGACGGGGAGCAAGCGGAGTGCGGCGGCGCTATGGTGAGCAAGCTCGCCAATACTGTCTGGCCAAAGGGCACCTTCTCGGAAAGCTCCAACTTATGGCGGCGGGAGTGGTTTTACATCACCGAACCTCGTGGTACCAAATGGGAAGCTATGCCTGCATTCTCATCCGACCCTCCATTGTGACTCGCATCGTGGATTAATAAGGGGCTTGACTGGGGATCAACTAATGAAGTGCATACGCTGCAAAGTCGTATCCTAAGCATCCTCGAAAAAGACAGCAGCCTCATTAACATGATCCAGGTGATGCTAGTGAAGGAAATATGCCCTAGAGGCAATAATAAAGTTATTATTTATTTCCTTATTTCATGATAAATGTTTATTATTCATGCTAAAATTGTATTAACCGGAAACATAATACATGTGTGAATACATAGACAAACAAAGTGTCACTAGTATGCCTCTACTTGACTAGCTCATTAATCAAAGATGGTTATGTTTCCTAACCATAGACATGTGTTGTCATTTGATTAACGGGATCACATCATTAGGAGAATGATGTTATTGACATGACCCATTCCATTAGCTTAGCACCCGATCGTTTAGTATGTTGCTATTGCTTTCTTCATGACTTATACATGTTCCTATGACTATGAGATTATGCAACTCCCGTTTGCCGGAGGAACACTTTGTGTGCTACCAAACGTCACAACGTAACTGGGTGATTATAAAGGAGCTCTACAGGTGTCTCCAAAGGTAAATGTTGGGTTGGCGTATTTTGAGATTAGGATTTGTCACTCCGATTTTCGGAGAGGTATCTCTGGGCCCTCTCGGTAATGCACATCACATAAGCCTTGCAAGAATTGCAACTAATGAGTTAGTTGTGATATGATGTATTACGGAACGAGTAAAGAGACTTGCCGGTAACGAGATTGAACTAGGTATTGAGATACCGACGATCGAATCTCAGGCAAGTAACATACCGATGACAAAGGGAACAACGTATGTTGTTATGCGGTCTGACCGATAAAGATCTTCGTAGAATATGTAGGAGCCAATATGACTATCCAGGTTCCGCTATTGGTTATTGACCGGAGACGTGTCTCGGTCATGTCTAGATTGTTCTCGAACCCGTAGGGTCCGCACGCTTAAGGTTTCGATGATAGTTATATTATGAGTTTATGAGTTTTGATGTACCGAAGGAGTTCGGAGCCCCGGATGAGATCGGGGACATGACGAGGAGTCTCGAAATGGTCGAGATGTAAAGATCGATATATTGGACGGCTATATTCGGACATCGGAAAGGTTCTGAGTGGTTCGGGTATTTTTCAAAGTACCAGGGAGTTACGGGAATACAGGAGAAGAAGTATATGGGCCTTATTGGGCTTTAGGGGAGAGGGAGAGGCAGGCCGCGCGCCCCCAAGGCCTAATCCGAATTGGACTAGGGGGAGGGGCTGCGCCCCCTCCTTCCTTCTCTTTCCTCTTCCCCTTCCATGTCTCATACTCCTACTACATGGAAGGACTCCTAGTTGGACTAGGAAAGGGGGAATCCTACTCCCGGTGGGAGTAGGACTCCCCTAGGGCGCGCCATAGAGAGGGCCGGCCTCCCCTCCTCCACTCCTTTATATACGGGGGCAGGGGGCACCCCATAGACACACAAGTTGATCCACGTGATTGTTTTCTTAGCCGTGTGCGGTGCCCCCTTCCACCATAATCCTCGATAATATTGTAGCGGTGCTTAGGCGAAGCCCTGCGACGGTAGAACATCAAGATCATCACCACGCCGTCGTGCTGACGGAATTCTTCCCCGACACTTTGCTGGATTGGAGTCCGGGGATCGTCATCGAGCTGAACGTGTGCTAAAACTCGGAGGTGTCGTAGTTTCGGTGCTTGATCGGTCGGGCCGTGAAGACGTACGACTACATCGACCGCGTTGTGCTAACGCTTCCGCTGTCGGTCTACAAGGGTACGTAGATCACACTCTCCCCTCTCGTTGCTATGCATCACCATGATCTTGCATGTGCGTAGGAATTTTTTTTGAAATTACTACGTTCTCCAGCAGCTAGTCCGCTGGGTTCTCCCGTGTCAGCGACGACTTCTCCGCATGTGGGCGTTCAATCCGGAAGGGACGCGGACCCTTAAGCAATTCTTGAACACAATGCACAGAGGGATGTGGGAACTATTCTTCAAGAATCGAAAGTAGTGGTCAGACACATCCGAGGACACCGACCTCGACTGCAATCATCCGGATACTTCGGTAAGTCCCAACTCCTGAGCGTATTTCGGTTAATTATCCCAAAGTGATATACTGAGAAACCTACCTTCCCAGGGCTGGATAAAGAAGGCGGAGCGAATCAGGTGTTCGGCTCCACTTCCCGAAGACTCAGTTGATCCTGTGTTAATGAGGACACTGGCCTCGGTGCCGTATCAAATGCCGCCGAGGGAGGAAAAGAAGAAGAGCAAGAGGGCTGAAGGTGGCCTCCGCTCTAAAGTGTATTGGACGCTACGTCCGAGGAGACTGAAGCTCCATCTTCTGAAGATGAACACAAAGGGGAAGAAGAAGAAAGGGATATCCCTTCCCCCCACGGGAAGAAAAGGACTGCCCTGAAGACTTGGAGGTGGAGGCACCCAAGAGAGGGAAAATATCCCTGTCAGATGGTTCGGGTTCGAAGGACGATGTTGATGCAGAGCTCCTTTCTAGGGACAAGCCCTTTGCCGAATCGTAAGTGAACAAAGATGCTCTAGACATATCCCGTTCTTTTTGGTTTTACAAGGGTAACATTTGAACCATATGTTTGTAGTCCAGCCCGCTATCTACCTCCACAGTCCTCATCGGGGGACTTACCTCCGGAGATGATGGAAAGCGAGACGCCTCCACAAGCTTCACCATCCCTAAGGGTGGATGACTTTGAGGTGTCGTCTCGGAGGATCTCGCCAGACCATCCAGCAGCGTGGGGGACAGAGAAGCCAGCACCCGAAGGTGATATTTTGACTGTCAAGGGTCCGGGGGAGGCAGCCCCCGTATGGACCAACAATGAGGGCCCCGAACTATCCGGTTTATAGCCGGAGACGACTCTAGGGTCGAGTAAGCGTACCCTTTTGAAGGGAGTCCGCACTTCCGCAGCAGCCTCCAGGAATCCAGAGGTGCTGGATACACTGATGGGCACATTGCAAAGTGCGTCCATCGCAGAGGAACATCGTACCTTAATGGGTATGCTAGTTGAGAGGATTATGTCCACGAGAAGCGGATTGAACGAAGCCTTCACGAGCCTACTGAGAGGCTTCAAGGTATGCAATGTAATAACAATTTTTTTCATGAAAAAATGCGCCTGTGTATAGACAGTAGCCCCTGAGACTCTGGTCGGCTTCCACAGGGAGGCGATCAGAGGATCAAAAAGATATGCTCAGGAAGTAACATGATTAATTTGAAAACAGGCTATTATGTCAAAGGCAATTGCCCAAGCTGCGGAAGTTGCAGATTTAAAGTAGAAACTTGAATTAGCTGATGAAGACATTACCCATATTAACATACGGCTCAACAAGGCACAAGGTATGTTTTGGGACCGCCCGCTTACGCATGTATAATAGTATGAGCACGAAGCTGAAAACCATACACCGTGATATGCATAACTGTAGATGGTGCTAGCACGATTGAGACCCTTCGGGCCAAGCTTGCCCAGGACAAGGAGCAAGCCAGAGTTAGTAATGTAGCTACCCAGAAGGCGGCTGCTAATTTAAAGGCCGAACAGGCCACTCGGCGCCAATGCGAAGAGAGAATATCTGTCATGGAGCGAGAGCTAGGGGATGCCACTGGCAAGTGCAAATCACTCGAGGAGGATAACAAAGCCAAGGCCGCCGAACTCGATAAGGCCTTACAAGAGGCGAGAGAAGCATGGTCCGAATCTAGAGAGGCTCGGGAGGAGATGTGACAAGCCGGGGAGATAGCGGCTGGTAAGCCCTTTCTTTTACAGACTAAATTCGGAGACCTGAAGTATGCTCTGCTTAATCAACTGTGGAGTTCTCCAGACACGTTCTTGGACCTGCCGAAGAGTGTCTCCCACGCGGCATAGTTCTTCCAAGCACGGGAAGGACGTTCCGTGGAGAAGCTTTTCTGGTCACAATTCAACGTGCCATGGCATCAGGCATTGCTGAACGAACAGATGGCACAGTGGGCCGAGCTCCACAAGATGTCCAGAGCTGCCATGAAGGACGTCGTGGTCTGGGTGTAGCCGGCTAAACCCATTCCGAACAGCTATTTCTGTTTGGTGCAGTGTAGCGATCCAACCTCAAACGGCCGAATCTCTATGCATAAGTGTCATTGTCGGACGTGGGGTTCCGACAAACCCTTAAGGTTTGAACACTGGGGTGTGCGCGAAGTCTTTCCCTCCAACCGATCTACGCTCTAGCTCGCTAAGATCTTGCGGACGAACTCGATGAACTCGCAACACAGAAAGGCACGGGGTTTATACTGGTTCGGGCCACCGTTGTGGTGTAATACCCTACTCCAGTGTGGTGGTGGTGGATTGCCTCACGGGCTGATGATGAACAGTACAAGGGAAGAACAGCCTCCTGAGGTTGAGGTGTTCTTGTGCGTATGAACTTGTGGTGTGTAGATTCCCTCGAGCTAAGATGAGATGTCCCTACTATGGTGGCTAGTCCTATTTATAGAGGCCTTGGCCCTCTTCCCAAATATTGAGCGGGAAGGGAGCCAACAATGGCGGGCTAATTTGAAGGGGGACAGCTAGTACAAGCTATCTTGACAAAGGTAGTCTGCGCCTGTGAAAGGCTCTGGGGTGACGCCGTCTTGGGCTCCACGATGACCTCCGTCTTGCAGTCCTCCTGGTCTTGGTCTTGTTGCACCGAAATGGCAACCTTTGCCTGAGGCCTCGGTACTCCGCGGCTGCGCTTTCCTCCTTTGCACCAAAGGGGAAACAAGGACGCTGCACGCGCTGGCGCCCGCCTGGTGTCGATCATCATGGCTCACGTCACGAGAGCCTCATGAGGCTTGCCTCGCCTTGATATCTCCGCTCCTCGTGAGCCTGCCTGGCTCGGCAACTCCAAAGGAGGTCTTGCGTCATCCGCCTCGCGAGGCTTGGACCCTTGCGAGGGTCTTGGATGCTTTGTTGACGAAGATGGGTCGTACGGCCTGCTAGCCCCGCCACGCTGCGGGCCGCATGCAGGCAAGTCTGGGGACCCCCGTTCCTAGAATGCTGACAGTAGCCCCCGGGCCCAAGGTTCGCGCGGGCTTGTCTTTGTGGCGAAGCCAAGGGTCAAGTTCGGAGCACCGCGGGCCCCACAAGCCTACGGCCTCGGTTGACGCGTGGCGGTTGATTGGACGTGGGCGTCTCCGCTGCCCCATGCTGCCTCGGCAACTGCACGACTTGACAAGTCCCTGCGACATGCAAGAGAAACCATCATTACCTGCGATCATGGGAGACGCCGGTTGGCCTTCTCTTGCTATAAATGGGGAGGGGGCGGAGCCCCCGTTGCCCATCTCTTCCTCGCTTGCTTGCTTCTTCTTTGCTTCATTGCTTGCAGTGCCTCCGATGGCGCCACGAAGGAAGTTCTCTGCTACCGAGAAGGGGAAGGCCCCTCGCGAGGGCCCTGGCTCCCCGGCGCCCAAGCGCGGTCGCGGCCGTCCGCGCAAGCATGCTGCGACCCCCACCGTGGCCCACCGTCAAGGCGGCACCGCGACACACGGAGGGGACCGTCCCAACCATGGCGGTCCAGCTGTCGACGGGAGGCGCGCGATGGTGGCACGGCCTCCCCCCGTGCTTCCATTCAGCGAATGTGTCGTCGGAGTTCGTTGTCTGGTCGGAGAACCCAGCCGGCAACTGGCTTCAGCTTCCGCGCTTCCTTGTCGATGAACTGCCGGCCCCTGGTCCAGGCAGGCTCTGGTTGCAGGCGGATGGTTGCTGCAGCAAGGCCTCCTGGGTCGCGGTCGAGACTTTCGCTGCGGGAAACATAGCCCTGGCCCGCGGTTGGCAGATGTTCGCCCGCACGCGCGGCCTGGGCAGGCGGTGCATGCTCCACTTCAAGTATGATGATGTGTCGACCCTCTATGTGTGGGTGTTCGGGGAAGATGGTCGCCGCGCCGGGTGCTGCCCCGAGACGAACGACGGTGAGGAGGTGCTCGGCCTTGGTGACGGTCGCGACGAGGAAGAGGGCGAGCCTGCCCTCGGCGGCGACCGTGTCTCTTCCAACTACAACGGCTCTTCCTCTGGTGACAGCTCCAGCAGCGGTGGCTACGACCAGCCGCCGCGCCCGCTTCGAAGGAGGCAGCAGGTCATCTCATCGCCGTGCCTCCATGAAGAGCGAGGAGGGGCCTGGCTAGGCTCGGGCATCGCTAAGGGCCTGCCACCGCGGGTTGCTGAAACGCCGCTTTGTTTAGCTTTTTCCTTTTTCCTGCATCAAAAAATGAAACCAGTATGGGCCTAGAGGGGCGTGTATCAAACTGTGGTTCTTGGTTAATGCAACATGCGTGTTATTCCCATGCCGTGTTGTTATTTTGCGCAAAGATAACTTAACCTGGCACGTTTGGGATGCCCTTACCTTCATGAGATGTCTGCGTGCGCTCAGAAACTGCAAAACATTTGTTAGGGGGTGCGCTAGAGGATTTGCCGTTCACACAAACCATGACTTGGCGCTTTGTATCGCGTTACCCGAGGGGCATGGATTAGGAGAGATGTGCCAGCTTTCAGGCTCGAACGAGGGTGACTCGCGAGAAGGCAGAGAGAAGAAAAATGCTCGCGAGGGCACCTGCCTAGCCCCCTTGCGAGGTATGCGAGAGAGAGATCATGAGCAAACCAAAGCCAAAAAATGTGGTAAAAGGCAAAGGAACCAAATCAACAAGGAACGCCAAAAGCAAACTTTGATTAAGGGGAACCGAGCCAACTGCGGAAAGCAAATGAAAAGCCGCGTCCGGCACCTAATGTAGTCTTCAAGTCTTCTCACCAGCGCAGAGCTAAGTGCTGTCCACTAGGCGTGGGAGGGAGCCCCAGGGCCTGAGGCCGGCGCTCCTGAGACCCCGGGGCGTGTACAACCCCAACTCATTATTACGTGAGAGTGTCACGGGCGGTGATTCTTCACAGGCACCGGGCCTTCTTCACAGGCTCTAGGCCTTTCTTCACAGGCTCTGGGCCTTGCTTCACAGGCTCTGGGTCTTGCTTCACAGGCTCTGGGCCTTGCTTCACAGGCTCTGGGCCTTTCTTCACAGGCTCTGAGCCTTGCTTCATGGGTAGAACTTTCGGAGGTGCTGGATGTTCCAGGCGTTTTGGATAGGTGTCCCTTCTTGCATCTCCAGGCGCACGGCGCCAGGCCTGGAGATGTGGACAACCCTAAACGGGCCCTCCCACATGGGTGAAAGCTTGTGCAACCCTTCCCTGGAGAGGACCCACCTCAGGACCAGGTCACCCGTCTTGAGCGTCCTGGAGTGAATGTTGCGGCAGTGGTAACGCCGCAGTGCTTGCTGGTACCTTGCCGCCCTTAATGCAGCTTCGCGACGATGTTCCTCCCCCAGCATGAGGTCCATCCCCCGCATGGCGTCCTGCTGCATTTTGTCGAACGCCAGAACCCGCGCGGAGCGATGCTTGACCTCGTGAGGGAGGACTGCTTCAACTTCGTAGACGAGGAAGAATGGAGTCTTGCCCGTTGGCTTGGTAGCGGTGGTGCGGATGGGCCACAACACGGACTGGAGCTCGTCATGCCAGCCCCTATCGCAGGCCTCCAGCTTCTTCTTGAAGGTACTGGTCTTGAGGCCCCTCAGGACCTCAGCGTTAGCGCGCTTAGCCTGACCGTTGCTCCTGGGGTGGGCCACCGAAGCGTAGCAGATATGTGTTCCAAGGTTAGCACAGTAGGTTTTAAAGAGGTTACCAGTAAACTGCGAGCCGTTATCTTTGATGATGCGGTTGGGGACCCTGAAGCGGCACATGAGGCCCTTGATGAACTTGATAGCAGAGCCGGCTGGAATGGTACAAAGGCTTCCACTCCCGCCCACTTGGTGAACTTGTCGATGGCGACATACAGATAACGGTAGCCCCCTGGCGCTCGTGGGAATGGTCCTAGGATGTCTAGCCCCCAGACCGCGAATGGCCACGTGAGCGGGATGGTTTGGAGGCCCTGAGCAGGCTGATGGATTTGCTTGGCGTGGAATTGGCAAGCTTTGCAGGACTTCACCAGCTCGGTTGCATCGTTGAGTGCTGTGGGCCAATAGAATCCGCTGCGGAAGGCCTTGACGACGAGGGTCCGTGATGATGAGTGATGTCCATAGTCCCCGCCGTGTATGTCAATCAGCAGCTCCCTCCCTTGATCACTGGAGATGCAGCAGAGCGTGACATCGTTCGGCCGTTTCCTGTACAACTTGTCGTCTTGAATGCAGTATGCCATGGCCTGTCGGGCCACGCGCTCCGCGTCTTCTTCCTTCTCCGACAGTTTCCCGTGCATCAGGTACTCCTTGAACTCCTTGGTCCAGCACTCCTCCTGGGGCTCGAGCGCTAAGAGTAGCCGAGCTCCTGAGGTGGAGCTGCAAGCTAGGGCTCCTGTGGCCGGGGGCTGTGGGAGCTCCTCCCGAGGCTGAGTCGTGCTTGAAAGAGGTGGCGTAGCTGATGGCTTGAAGAGCTGCCATTTGAAGACGCCGGGCTCTTGCGGTTGACGCTTGGATGCTCTCTTGGCGATGTCGTCGGCTTCCTTGTTGGTGCCCCGGGGCACGTGCTACAGCTCCAAGCCTGAGAACCGCTTTTCCATCTTGCGAACCTCCATAAGGTAGGCCTCCATGTGCTCGTCCTTTGGCTCATACACTTTGTTGGAGAAGTTGACAAGGAGCTGCGAGTCGGCCTTGACGGTAAAGCGCCTTACCTCCAGAGCCGTCGCAGCCTTCAGGCCGGCTATGAGGCCTTCATACTCTGCGATATTGTTGGAGACCTTCTCGTCGTGGTGGAAGCAGAGTTGCACAGCATAGTAAAGCTTGTCCTGAGTGGGCGAGATGAGCACTGCTCCAGCCCCCGCGCCCTGGTGCACAAAGGCGCCATCAAAATACATGACCCAGCCGTCTGGTGCCTCACTTCCCAGGGAGGTGGACCGGCCTTCTCCTTCCTCAAGAGACGGGGCATCTGTCCATTCTGCCACAAAATCGGCGAGCGCGGCTCCCTTGATGACCCTGGTGGTGTTGAACTCCAGCTGGAATGATTGCAGCTCGATGTTCCATTCAGCGACCCTTCTGGCTGAGTTTGGGCTCCTGAGTACCCTCTGTAATGGGTAAGATGAGACGACCTTGATGGGGTGCCCCTGGAAGTAGTGTCGCAACTTGCACGAGGCAAGCAAGAGTGCGAGTAGGAGCTTTTGCGGCATGGGGTAGCGTGCCCTTGCGTCCCGCAGTACGGTGCTGACGAAGTACACCAGGTGCTCGACGAGGGCTGGCACACTGTCGAGGCTCGGGTCTTGCGGAGATTGTGGCGTATCCTGAGGTAGAGAGTTTCCTGAGACTTGGCCATCCTCAGGAGTTTCCGCAACATTGCCCTGCCGAGCTTGATCTTCCACCGCTGATGGCTCTGGTGTGCCTTCCTGGCCCTGCGCTGCATCAGCTCTGGCTTGGCGTGGCACACCCTTGTCTTCGCGCTTCCCCCGAACCACCACCAGCGCCGCGCTGGCGGAGTACGGGGTGGCTGCAAGGTAGAGTACCAGAGACTCGAGAGGCCGTGGCGCCACCATCACCGGGGGGCTGGTGAGGTATTTCTTGAGGTCTTGGAAGGCCCGGTCAGCCTCCGGGGTCCACTCGAAGGGGCCTTTCTTCTTCATGAGCTTAAAGAAGGGTAAGGCGTGCTCGCCTAGCTTAGAGATGAAATGCCCTAACACGGTCACCCATCCTGCCGGCTTTTGCATCTCCTTGAGGGTCTGTGGTGGGCTCATGTCTTCGATGGCCTTGATCTTCTCCGGGTTCGCCTCGATCCCTCTGTGGGATACGAGAAACCCCAACAGCTTGCCAGAGGGGACGCCAAACACACACTTCTCCGGGTTAAGCCTCAAGTTCACCCGGCGCAAACTCTCAAAGGTCTCCTCCATGTCTTGAATCAACGTCCTCACCTCGCGAGTTTTGACCACCATGTCATCAACATAGGCCTCTGTGTTCCTGCCGAGCTTCCGCCCCAAGGCGATGTGCATCAGCCGCTGAAAGGTTGCGCCCATGTTGTGAAGGCTGAAAGGCATGCAGGTGTAGCAGTATACCCCACATGGTGTCAAGAAGGTCGTCTTCTCCACATCCTCCACCACCATCTTGATCTCATGGTATCCAGAGAACGCATCCAGGAAACATAACAAATCGCACTCGGCGGTGGAGTCGACGATTTGATTGATGCGCGTAAGGGGGAACGGATCTTGGGGGCAGGCTTTGTTGAGGTTGGTGAAGTTGACGCACATCCGTTCCTTCCCACCTTTCTTCGGTACTACGACCAGGTTCGCCAGCCATTCGGGGTATTGAATTTCTCAGATGGTACCTGCCGCCTCCAGCTTGCATGTCTCTTGGACAATGAAGGCCTGCTTCTCAGTGGACTGCCATCTTGCTCGCTGCTTCACGGGGCGTACGTTGGGGCACACCCTTAGATGATGCAGGATTACCTCTGTCGGGACCCCTTCCAGCTGATTGGGCTCCCACGCGAATATCTCCTTGTTCACGCGCAAAAACCTCACCAAAGCTTCTTCTTGTCCCGGGTCAAGGCCGGTTCCTATGGTGAAGGTGGCTCCTGAAGACCCATCCTCGTTGACCGGCACCTGCTTGGTCTCCGCCTTGTCTTGGGTGAACAGTTGCTTCTTCTTGGTGGGTGCGGTTTCCTTGGCCTCGGGCGCACCGGCGCCGGCTGGCTGTGCTGCCGCCGTGGTCTTGAAGGCGAGCCTGAGCGCCATCACGGCTTCCTTAGTGTCCCCCTTGATGGTGAAGATGCCCTTGCTCCCTGGCATCTTCATGAGGTTGTAGGCCGGGTGAGTCGCTGCCATGAACTGAGCGAGAGACGGGTACCCGAGGATGGCGTTGTATGGGAGACCGATGCGGGCGATGTCAAAGTCCACCCGCTCGGTGCGATAGTTGTCTCGCGTGCCAAAGGTGACAGGGAGGCGGATCTGCCCTAGAGAGTGGGCAGCTCCACTACGCACGCCCACGAAGGGCTTGCTGAGGCCAAGCCGCTCGAGCAGCACATGAAGAAGGCTGAAGGCTTCTACGCAGAGCAAGTTGAGGCTGGTGCCGCCGTCGATGAGGGTCTTGGTAATGGCCACGTTGCAGATGGTGGGCGTGCAGAGCATCGGGAGCACCCCGGAGCCGGCGGTGGAGTCGGGGTGGTCTTCCGAGCCGAAGGTGAGGTTGGACTTCGGCGCGTCCCAACCCGACGGAGCCCACGGGCGCCTGGTGGTTGCCCCAATTTGACGGAAGAAAGGTTTGATGTGGCGATAGGAAGGTGGTGCTTGAGAGCCACCCAGCAGTGTCGCGACTGCGTGGTGCACCGGCATCGCATGTCGCATGGTGAAGAGGTTGCGGAGTTCCCCCCAGGATGCCACCATGGATCCCGGGAGGTTGAGCAGCCAGGCGCGCGGCTCGCCGGCGAGGGCCATGGGGAACCAGTTGGCCATGATTTTGCCATCGCCCCCGGCTTCGAGGATGGTCTTCTCGTACACCAACAGGAATGGCTTCGGGTCTGCCGCGCCATCGTAACGCGACGACATCTCCGGCTTGAACTTGGTTGGCCACTGCACTCGCTGCAGGGCGGGGGCCAGGGCTCGGTACCTAGACTCCCTGTTGCTGGTGTTGGCCGCAGAGGTGGGTGGCGAGGCACCTGCCATGGGAGCAAAGTGAGGTGGAGCGGGGCGCAGGTTGGTGGAGAGGAGCTCCGGCGCACCCCTACCTGGCGCGCCAAATGTCGTACGTGGGGTTCCGGCAAACTCTTAAGGTTCGAACACTGGGGTGCGCGTGAAGTCTTTCCCTCCAACCGATCTACGCTCTAGCTCGCTAAGATCTTGCGAACGAACTCGACGAACTCGCAACACAGAAAGGCATGGGGTTTATACTGGTTCGGGCCACCATTGTGGTGTAATACCCTACTCCAGTGTGGTGGTGGTGGATTGCCTCATGGGCTGATGATGAACAGTACAAGGGAAGAATAGCCTCCTGAGGTTGAGGTGTTCTTGTGCGTATGAACTTGTGGTGTGTAGATTCCCTCGAGCTAAGATGAGATGTCCCTACTATGGTGGCTAGTCCTATTTATAGAGGCCTTGGCCCTCTTCCCAAATATTGAGCGGGAAGGGAGCCAACAATGGCGAGCTAATTTGAAGGGGGACAGCTAGTAGAAGCTATCCTGACAAAAGGTAGTCTGCACCTGTGAAAGGCTCTGGGGTGACACCATCTTGGGCTCCACGATGACCTCCATCTTGCAGTCCTCCTGGTCTTGGTCTTGTTGCACCGAAATGGCAACCTTTGCCTGAGGCCTTGGTACTCTGCGGCTGCGCTTGCCTCCTTTGCACCAAAGGGGAAACAAGGATGCTGCGCGCGCTGGTGCCCGCCTGGTGTCGATCGTCATGGCTCACGTCATGAGAGCCACGTGAGGCTTGCCTCGCCTTGATATCTCCGCTCCTCGTGAGCCTGCCTGGCTCGGCAACTCCAAAGGAGGTCTTGCGTCATCCGCCTCGTGAGGCTTGGACCCTCGCGAGGGTCTTGGATGCTTTGTTGATGAAGATGGGTCGTACGGCCTGCTGGCCCCGCCACGCCGCGGGCCACAGGCAGGAAACTCTAGGGACCCCATTCCCAGAACGCCGACAGTCATCCCTGGATCGTAAGAATAATCGACATACTATCATCCTCTGGAATGTCAAGAATAACAAAGTCCGTTAAAATAGTAACGTTTGCAACCACAACACGCACATCCTCACAAATACTGACAGGTATAGCAGTTGATTTATCAGCCATTTGCAAAGATATTTCAGTAGGTGTCAACTTATTCAAATCAAGCCTACGATATAAAGACAGAGGCATAACACTAACACCGGCTCCAAGATCACATAAAGTAGTTTTAACATAGCTTCTTTTAATAGAGCATGGAATAGTAGGTACTCCGGGATCTCCAAGTTTCTTTGGTATTCCACCCGTAAAAGTATAATTAGCAAGCATGGTGGAAATTTCAGCTTTCGGTATCTTCCTTTATTAGTAACAATATCCTTCATATACTTAGCATAAGGATTCATTTTAAGCATATCAGCCAAACGCATACGCAAAAATATAGGTCTAATCATTTCAGCAAAGCGCTCAAAATCCTCATCATCCTTTTTCTTGGATGGTTTAGGAGGAAAAGGCATAGGTTTTTGCACCCATGGTTCTCTTTCTTTACCGTTCTTCCTAGCCAAAAAGTCTCTCTTATCATAACGTTGATTCTTTGATTGTGGGTTATCAAGAGAAACACCAAGTTCAATCTCTACTTCATTATCATTGCTAGGTTGAGCATCAACTTGAACATCATCATTAGCATTATCACTAGGTTCATGTTCATTACCAGATTGTGTTTCAGCATCAGAAATAGAAAAAAATTTGGGATTGTCAGGTGTGTCAACAACAGGTTCACTAGAAGCATGCAAAGTCCTATCATTTTTCATTTTCTTCCTCTTAGAAGAACTAGGTGCATCAATATTAGTTCTCTGAGAATCTTGCTCAATTCTCTTAGGGTGGCCCTCAGGATACAAAGGCTCCTGAGTCATTTTACCCCCTCTAGTCATAACTCTAACAGCATTATCATTCTTCTTATTATTTAATTCATTGAGCAAATCATTCTGAGCCTTAAGTACTTGTTCTACTTGAGTGGTAATCATAGAAGCATGTTTATTAATAAGTTTAAGTTCACCTTTAACTCTAGACATATAATCACTCAAGTGTTCAAGCATATCTGCATTGTGTTTCCACTGTCTACCAACATAAGCATTGAAGTTTTCTTGTTTAACCATAATGTCATCAAACTCATCCAAGCATTGGCTAGCAAACTTAGTAAATGGAATTTCACATTTATCAAATCTATAGAGAGAATTTACCTTTACTACCTGTTACGGGTTATCAAGACCGTGTATTTCTTCAATAGGTGGTAAATTCTTAACATCTTCAGCTTTAATACCTTTTTCTTTCATTGATTTCTTTGCCTCTTGCATATCTTCAGGACTGAGAAATAGAATACCCCTTTTCTTTGGAGTTGGCTTAGGAGTTGGTTCAGGAAGTGTCCAATCATTTTCATTACTCAACATATTACTCAATAACAATTCAGCTTGATCAACAGTTCTTTCCCTGAAAACACAACCAACACAACTATCCAGGTAGTCTCTGGAAGCATAGGCTAGTCCATTATAAAAGATATCAAGTATTTCATTTTTCTTGAGAAGATGATCAGGCAAAGCATTAAGTAATTAGAGAAGCCTCCCCCAAGCTTGTGGGAGACTCTCTTCTTCAATTTGCACAAAATTATATATTTCCCTTAAAGCAGCTTGTTTCTTATGAGCAGGGAAATATTTAGCAGAGAAGTAATAGATCATATCCTGGGGACTACGCAACAACCAGGATCAAGAGAATTAAACCATGTTTTAGCATCACCCTTTAATGAGACCGAAAACAACTTAAGGATAAAGTAATAGCGAGTTTTCTCATCATGAGTAAACAGGGTGGCTATATCATTTAATTTAGTAAGATGTGCCACAATAGTTTCAGATTCATAGCCATAAAAAGGATCATATTCAACCAAAGTAATTAACTCAGGATCGACACAGAAATCATAGTCGTTATCAGTAACAAAGATAGGTGAAGTAGCAAAAGCAGGGTCATATTTCATTCTAGCATTTAAAGACTTTTCTTTAAGCTTAGCTAATAATTTCTTAAGATCAGATCTATCATTGCAAGCAATAAAGTCTCTAGCAGTTTCTTCATCCATAAGATAACCCTCAGGCACAACAGGCAATTCATATCTAGGGGGAGAATCTTCATCATCACTTTCATCAATATTATCAGTTTCAATAATTTCATTCTCTAGCCCTAGCAAGTTGTTCATCAAGAAATTCACCTAGTGGCACAACATTATCAAGCATAGAAGTAGTTTCATCATAAGTATCATGCAAAGCAGAAGTGGCATCATTAATAACGTGTGACATATCATAATGAATAGCAGGAGTAGGTGTCGCAAGTTTACTCAAAATAGAAGGTGAATCAAGTGCAGAGCTAGATGGCAGTTCTTTACCTCCCCTCGTAGTTGAGGGAAAAATCTTGGTTCTTTGATCTTTCAAGTTCTTCCTAGTGACTAGCAGATATAAATCCCAAGTGACTCAAAGAATAGAGCTATGCTCCCCGACAACGGCGCCAGAAAATAGTCTTGATAACCCACAAGTATAGGGGATCGCGATAGTTTTCGAGGGTAGAGTATTAAACCCAGATTTATTGATTCAACACAAGGGGAGCCAAAGAATATTCTCAAGTATTAGCAGCTGAGTTATCAATTCAACCACATCTGGAAACTTAATATCTGCAGCAAGGTATTTAGTAGCAAATTAATATGATAGTAGTGGTAACGGTAGCAAAAGTAATATTTTTGGTGTTATAGTGATTGTAACAGTAGCACCGAAAAAGTAAATAAGAGAAGAACAATATGTGAAAAGCTCGTAGGCAATGGATCAGTGATGGATAATTATGTCGGATGCGATCAATCATGCAACATTTATAACATAGGGTGACACAGAACTAGCTCCAGTTCATCAATGTAATGTAGGCATGTATTCCAAATATAGTCATACGTGCTTATGGAAAATAACTTGCATGACATCTTTTGTCCTACCCTCCTGTGGCAGCGGGGTCCTATTGGAAACTAAGAGATATTAAGGCCTCCTTTTACTAGAGTTACGGACCAAAGCATTAACACATAGGGAGTACATGAACTCCTCAAACTACGGTCATCACAGGTAAGTATCCCGATTATTGTCACTTCGGGGTTAACGGATCATAACACATAATAGGTAACTATAGACTTGCAAGATAGGATCAAGAACTCACATATATTCATGAAAACATAATAGGTTCAGCTCTGAAGTCATGGCACTCGGGCCCTAGTGACAAGCATTAAGCATAGCAAAGTCATAGCAACATCAATCTCAGAACATAATGGATACTAGGGATCAAACCCTAAGAAAAATAACTCTATTACATGATAAATCTCATGCAACCCCTCACCGTCCAGCAAGCACTACGAAAAAAATACACTTCCGTGATGATACGTGTTTGTCACAGTAGGTCGCGTTTTCTGTCATGCATGTACATCCATGACAAATTTATGACAGAATGAAGATAGTCATACCTGTGCTGTCGTAGAAGTGTTCCATGACATTGCCAAAATTATCATCATGGAAGTGTCCACTTCCATGAAGATAAATCGCGCAACACAGAAGTGCTTTCGTCAAGGGTGACCGACACATGGAATCCACCGTAACGGAACGCCGTTAAGCTATCGGGTCGGATTTTGGATCCGATAACCCGTTAACAGCCACAACCAATGCCAATTTTCCATGTGTAAAATTCTCATTGGCTGACGGATCCACGCGTCAGCTCCGCGTTGGCACAGGTGTCACTCATCCAACGGTCGAGATGGGCCTATGATATGTTGACACGTGGATCGGCCCAAAAGTGGCCCACAAAGATTAAATGGGCCCGCCCAACCGAAGGCCCATAAGATTTAGCGGACCATAATGGGCCGGCCCAGCTAAAGGCCCACAAAATTTAACGGACCATAATGGGCCGGCCCAGCTAAAGCCACACGGTTTTGCAGACCATAATAGGCCGGCCCAGCTAAAGGCCCACAAGATTTTGCGGGCCACAATGGGCCAGCCCAGCTAAAGACCCACAAGATTCTGTCGACCATAATGGGCCGGCCCAGCTAAAGGCCCAACATTCTCTGTCAAATCGGCCCGTCAACGGCCTGTCCTAAACTTGTCATCAACGCAGCCCATGGTCACTTCTGGCTCGTTAACAGTCTGCTAAGTAATTGGGCCGAATTACCGCCCGGTGTATTTCCGACCTGTTAAAGGTCCGACTTCATTTGGGCCCATTTACAGGCCATCAAAACTTTCGGCCCATAAATGACCGTGAAGGATTTGGGTCATATTCGGCCATGTCTGACATTCGGCCTGTTAGAGGCCCACTATAGCTTTGGGCCACTTTCGGCCTGTTGTCATTTTCGGCCTGTTAACGCCGAACGTAAACCATGGGCCATATGTGGCCCAACGTCATATCGGGCCCATTAGCGGCCCATATAAAAATGATGATAATCTAGCCCGACCGAAGTTCCGGCCTGTTAAAGGCCCGTGTATTAGGTCGGCGCATTTACGGCCCGTCCGAATTTCGGCATGTTAAAGTCCAGTGGGGTATTTGGCACAATCAGAGCCCAATCTCACTTTCGGTCTATTAAAGGCCCATGTATTTTATGGGCTCGAGATATTTACACCAGTAAACGGCCTATTTTTACCGAGGGCCCAAATTATGTTTAGGCCTGTTAAAGGCCCACTATGGGCACATGCCTACCAGAAAAATATGAAAGCTTATGTTGATTTAGGCCCAGATATTTTTAGTGGGCTACATGCCAATTTCGGCCCGTAATCGTTTTTAGCCCAATTGGAATGGGCCCAACGAATGTTGGTATGTTGGGCTCCTACGAAGGTTTCGACCGAATACATCATAAGATAAACCTACACTCTACAAAAATAGCATCGTAATTACTGCAGCCTGAGGCAGCATCATAAATGTTGTATCACAACAAGATAAATTCCAACCATACAACAAAAGGCCTGTTGGCATAAATTTTACAGTCCTTCCAGATAAAAGTACCATCAGATGTATAGAAGCATAGATCATTTGACCCGAGTGCTAATGTTTCAGGTTGTAGAATCTGATGGAGCAGCATGATCTCCACCTTTTTTCTGCCATTGCTCTTGAACAACGAAGCGAATGTCTGATAGTCTGGTTTCAAAACCATTCATATCTTGACGACATTTGTCAACTAGTATTCTTGTTTCCAAAACGACGTCCATTAGGGATTGGACTTGTGTCTGGAGCATAGATATATCACTTTGTCTAGCAGGAAGATTTTTTTAGTAGGCGATTTGGATGAGGTTACCTTGACAACCAACCCAGAATTACGCAGGAAGGTGCTTTTTGCACTGTTAGTGGAGAGATACTGATGCACTGCAGCAAGAGGTGACATTGTGCCTGTAGTATCCTCGTCACCTTGAGGTGGTTGTGGCTATTCAATCATTTGTTCCATAGGTTCCTGAAAGTTTGAACTTGTAGATTAGTGTACCAGATAAGTTACTAATGAGATAAAAACAAACAAAGTAGGTTAAACATTTATACATAACTTATTTTGGTGAACTACTGTAATACATTAGCATGTATTGTAGTGCCAACTACATAATAAAATCCCTTTCGGAACATATGTCCATGTAGCATGCCTACTGTATTGTCTATTTCCTCACATTCGTTGACATCCAAGGATAAAGAGACATGGTTTAAAGTAGGATGAACATAGTATGACATCATTCATATCATGGGTAAGCAGATATAAAACAAACAAGCTATTTTATCATTGTGTGCGCACGTGAACATAACAACTAGATTACAGATCAAGACCAAAAGAATATCCTTCATCTCTTTTAAACCATGTAAGGTGAAATGATACGTTAAGACAACTGTGAATAAAAGTGAACAGAGTAACTGACACTGGCAGCAAACCAAGTAGTTAAATGAACACATCATAGTACCAATTAGTTCAAGGCAGGAGGAGTAAGGACTTACAACAGCGGCTTGAACTGGTGCGCTCATGCCCTTCATCTTGCTGGTGTGGCAATCCTTGAAGATTTTCACTGCATTCGGTTCAGGTTCTTTTTGGTCCGCACGGGATTTTCTCTGTATTTGGAACAAGTCAGTATAGATACGATAATATGGCACAAAAAAAGAAGGAAGTAGCAGCTATTTACAAGAGCCTCGCAGTATGCAATATAGCTACGAGATCCTGTGGTATGTTGGAATTTCACTTTAGAAAGGTTGGTTTTGTTCTTCAAATAGTTATCCTAGAAGAAGATACACTTGTAAGGCACATACATAAGTACAAGTTCAATATGTGGTTTGATCAAATACATATAGCCTACCTGATACTTTGGATCACACCAGTGTTTAACGAGGGCTGTCCAGTCTTCATCTGTAATATATTCCACTGGAGATGTTTTGGCGATTTCATTGTTAGCCTTGCCTTCAAAGTGAGATTTTCTAATGTGGTACCGATACTGTCGCAGAGCAGACTGAAAAACATGAGTGCATGCTTGTCTAGTTGCATCATCTTTCGGATCCAACTTGAACCTCATCCGTTGAAAAAAGAATGTGAGTCTTATTAGGAGGAAGCTAGAAAGTATTGGACAGAGCAAGACAATATTACTAATTGCGATGAATAACATTACTTACAGATAAATGGTCAAGGAAGGTGTTAAACTGGGTATTGTCTTTCTCACTCCTGTACTGGATCCACGTTGGGAGGCTACGTGCATGACACCTAACGGCAACGGCTGCCTCTGATACTAACTTGGCTGACTCTGTAGCATCACGTGGCCTTTTTGAACCTTCCTCAAAATGGATCTCCATTCTTCCTGCTTTAGATTTTGTTAATCTGTCGAGCATTATCCCTGATGTCTGTTTCTGCTTGCGCCGTGGTGCTAGTTCAACAACGAATATGGAAAGTGTTAGTGTACATCAAACTGTGAGAGTACATATAAAGGAGCATGCACTTGCAAGTTGACTCGGTCAGGTACCGTCTTGGTGTTGATGCTCATGAGGTTCATCTGATCTTGCCAAGTCCTGTTGTGTCAGCAGTGCTTCGGAAGTAGTGTTAGGTGTGAAGGCAGCTTGGGAACTGGCCAGTTCCGGAGCAAACGAATGAGTAACTGGTTGAGATGCTGGTACAGTTGAAGCGGATGCTGCAGCTGGTGGAGCAGGTGTTACTGCGTTTGTAGATTTAGCCGGTGGACTTGGACCTTCTACTACACTATAAGTACCAGCAGAATCTCGACGGCAGAACCTTTTCTGTTTCACCCGACGAGTAACAACACTCCCTACTATATTATTTTCCTTGCTCTTTTTTGACTTTTCCATGTCAAGCTGTACCGACAACACAAAAGAATAAAATCACTCTTCAGAACTCATTAATGCATGATACAGACAAGCAATACTTTGATGTAAGACAACCGTATGAGGATGGAATATGTAAGAAAAATAGGACAACATGACATATTCACAGCTACGATGTGCAAACTAAGCAGAAGGATTTTCAAGAAAATAGAAGTAATGGAAGCTAGACACCATATGAAAGATGCAACCAATATTACTCTGCCAAGTTAAAAGTGTCTTGTCATAAGTGGCAATTCGAAAAATTAGAAGCAATACAACGTAGAAATCAACGCAAGATGCAACCACTATCAAATTGCCATGCTAAAAGCGTCCAATCATGAGTGACTGATGCGGGATACACAACAGCAGTACTTTGATGTAAGAACATGGTATGATAGATAGATGTAGTGTATTCTAGACACATAAAGCCATGTCATATGCACATGTATAACGTATAAACTCAGCAGGTGCAATTTAATCAAAATAGAAGAAATACAGGCTAGACAACATATGCAACATGAAACCAATTATCACACTGTCAACTTAGAGCAAGCACCTGCGATGGTGGAGTACGGGAGATGAACTCATCATGTGGACTTGGGACTTCAACTTCATAAGCAGTAGCAGTGGCAAATCTAGAGAGTCTCTGTTTGCGTTGGTGCAGAGGACCACCAACATCCCCTAACTTACTCTTTTCCTTCCTATTTTATGATATTGCCTTATGAAGTCAAAACCACAAGAAGATGAATAAAATTAGCTCTGCATAACTGGTTGATGCATGATACAGACGGACACTACTTTGATGTAAGGCAAGCGCAGGATAGGAGGATGGAATATATACAAAAAAGACAGCATTTCATATTCACACATACGATAGGAGGATGGAATATGTATGAAAAAGCAGTAAGCGGAAGGCATTTCAACAAAATTATAAGAAATGAAAGCTAGGCACCATATGAACATGCAACCAATATCACTCTATCTGGTAAAAAGTGTCTCGTCGTAAGTGCCATTGCAAGAAATTAGAAGCAGTACAAGCTAGAAGACAATGCAAGATGCAACCTACATCACAGTCCCAAGTTAAATGTGTCTTATGGGTAAGTGATCATTGCAGGTATAAGTTGTAAGCTACGCAGATGCAATTCAACATAATCAGAAGCAATACAAACTAGACGTCATACGGAAAACACAACCACATATAATAGTTCCAAGTTAGAGCAAGCACCTGTGATGGTGGAGTAGGGGAGATGTGCTGATCATGTACATGTATGTTCTAGAAACAGGAACACGTGTCATATTCATCGGTACAGATGCTCCGTTTACGTTGCTGCAAAGGACAACCATCACCGCCTTCCTTACTCTTTTCCTTCCTCTTTCTTGATTTTGCCTTCTCAAGTCAAACCCATAAGAAAAAGGAATAAAATTTGCTCTTCAGAACTCATTGATGCATGATACTGACGAACACTACTTTCATGTAAGACGAACACTACATATCACACTGCCAAGTTAGAGCAAGCACCTGCGATGGTGGTGTGGGGGAATTGCGGTGATCAACTAGAGAGCTACGTTGACTATCTTCATTTAGCCTTGCTGTTTCTTGAGAATCATGTGGGGAGGATGACACTGCACTCTTTAAACGAGTATGGCGTCTCATAGAAACCCACCCAGGGTGACTGTCTCATCATAAGTGATTGACGAGGGATACAAAAGAGCATTAGTTTGATGTACAAACATGGTTAATAGACATATGTAGTATGTATCAAAAACAGGAAGGCATGTCATTATCAAAGGTATAATGTGTAAAGTAAGTAGATGCAATTTAACCAAATTGGAAGCAATACAAGCTAGACACCATATGCAACATGCAACCACATTTGACAGCGTGAAGTTAAAGCAAGCACCTGGGATGGTTGTGTGTGGCAATTGAGATCATCAACTGCAGAGCTACGTTTACTATCTCCAACTACTGACAATGCATCCTTTAGAGCGCTGAAAAGCATAGTGCTTATCTTCGAATTACACTGGAGCGACTTCTGTCTTTTCTTTTCAGCATTCATCAACACTGCGTTGAGTCTGAAATACCCATGCATAAAAAACAATAGTTTGAGTATGGGTGAAGTGTGTGCACAATTAGTACAGTGTAAAGGTAGCAGATAGCAGGTCGGTGAGAAAAAATGACGGGAGACATATGATAGCTCTACAACATGCATGGCACACTAAATTACTACAGGATTCTATGAAAATAACAGTCGAATGAAAGCAAATAGGTCAGTCCATTTTTTCTGCACCGTCTGATGTACAAAGAACGGGCAGATTGCCTTCATCTACCTCCAGCAAGTCAGTGTTGACGATCTTCCTCAAAACGCCAGCGACCACCGGCCCAGTATTCCTCCCCTGCCTGCGCCCTCCCCTTGACCTCACCGCACCGCCGTGCTTGGCACCACCCCCGGCCATCCATTCAAGCCCCGCCGACCTCCAGATCGGGCGCAAGCAGCTCCTACGCCCACACCCCTATGATAGACATCGATGCGCCGCTTCCCCGGGGAACAGGCAGACTAGGTGCTCCGCGCGCCTAAGCAGGTGCTGCTTCTTTTAATTGCAGTTCGACTGACCCTGAATTGAAATCCAGGCGGGCTACTGACCTCTAGCAAAGGTGAAGTAGTAAAAGGGAGGAAACCTTGTGCATTTAGTATCACGAAGAAGATGCAGTAAGAAGCTCTCAACTAGTTTCTTTTGTTGGATGAATACGGTGTGAGCGGAGACATAAGATTTGCACGAATAAGGGAAGAGGAGTACCTCTTTCTGCTGGCAGTGCTGTGTCCTCCTTCTGTTTTTCCGACGATCTTCTTGTTGTTGGCCGGAAACCAGAAGTTGTGGAGGACGGTGCAGCCTTGGACGAACCCATGGCCAAGTTGTTGCGTGTGGTGCGGTGGCCGTCTATCGGTGGCGGGAAAGCAGATCCGAGGCGGTGAACGACGACGTAGAGGGAACAGCTCCGGTGCGGTGGACGGTTGCGACAGTGGAACCGCAACAGTGAGGCGCATGACGGCGTGGTCGGAGTGGTTCTGGCACGTCGGCGTCGGCGTCGTGGAGGCAGCTCTGCCTCGGCTTCACCTGCTAAGTCCTTAAGGGCGTTGCGGTTGCGGTTGCGTTGGACGACGACGTCGGGGTACCGGCTCCGGCGTAATGGAGGAGGGCGGCGGTGGATTGGCCGCTATGGGGTGGAGGACGGAGGAGGCTGGGGTTTCGCGGCTGGTGGAGAGGGCGTTTTCGTGCCCACGGAGTATGAATGGGGAAACGGAGGGAGGCGGGGAACTAAGGGGGAACAATGTTTCGGTTTGAGACGCGCTTTTTTGAAATTTGAGGAAAGTTACAAACTTTCCCCCATCTAAAATTTTGGACATATTGCGGGTTGGGGGTAGGACAATCATGTCAGGTGTCCCAAATGTGGGCGGGATAGATTTCAGCCGAGCGCATGGGTAGGCTCCCATGGCGTATGAATGCTTCTCTGGCGTCTTGGTGAAGTTACAAACCTACCCCGGTTTAGACCTTTGGACATCGGGCCGATAGGCTACACGGGCCAGAGTCAGGAAAGTAATTTCCTACAACCAAAACATTAGTCTCGCGCGGTTTCAGGTGACCAGAGGCCTATTTGGCGCTTCATTCAATATTTGGGAGCAGAAGCATTAGGCCTCCTTTGGTCTGTAGGATTTTTGTAGGAATTCTATACGATAGGATTTGCAAAGGAAAATTTCCTTTGAAGCCCTTTGGTTTGTAGGAATGGATTCCTATTCCTATGTAGGATAGGAATCAATCCTTCACGTTTTGGAGGAAAAAAAACATTAGCCTAGACTCAATGGAAAAATCCTATCCTATGCACCAAATGACATCTCTTTCTCTATAGGAATTGACATGCATGTCATCTCACTTCCTATGATTTTCCTATTCCTATAAAATTCCTATCCTATGAACCAAAGAAGGCCTTAACATTTTCGGTTCTCTTGAATTGAACTTCCAGGATTTGTCAAACTTCACAAATCTTTACTCTTGAAAATCCTAAAGCTACGATTATTTTGGAATGGAGGGGGTACATTTGAATATACATTGTACACGAGTATATATTAAAAATTATGCAACTTACCTCAGTTCATGCATGGTTCCAGATATAATCTCCTTGGTTGCAAAAAAAAGTTAGATATGCGTATGAATATATATAGCATGTTCAAACTCACAACAAAGATTGATGCCCCCTTTTACATCTGATTTACAAATGCCATTATCTCGGGTTCAAATAGATGAATGCACTTCCTATGAATTCGAATCTTCGAAACCCCCTTTATGTTGAATTCGACATGTATTCTATTTCATAGCTAGCAATTTGGAATGTATCCATGCAAGTGACAAATGTATAAAGTGCTTCACACTAACAACATGGAGTGCACTAATAATGTTTATATATGAATTGCAAAAGCATCCATTGCCTGTATTTCAAACCGCTCTCACTCTATGGATCGATAATATGAAATAAACACATGCACATGCTAGAATTCAATTGCAGTTGAAGAAAGAGCCTACTCCTGGTACTGTATATTAGTGATAGGGGTGTGTACAAAGTACACGTGAATACTAGGCATTGTGCGTGTGTGTATACTATCGATGAACTAGCCCCCAAACTTGTATAACATACTAAGGGCCTAGGGTTACAAATCATATATATAGTCGGCTTATCACTAGTGGGGATAGAGTCCTCCGCGATTCTGGTAGCTTCTTGTTGTACGCCGAGTCCTCCACATGGGTCTTCGTATAACACGTCTCGGTCCAACCTATATGTTGCGCAGGATGGAACCGACCCATGAGTCCTCATGTTGACCCACCACAACTAGAAATGATGTGCCCACCACACCACACATGCAATCGGCCACTAAGAAAATAAGCATATACAATAGTACAACGGTATCTAGCTCACGATACGTCTCCATATTTTGTTGATGACACTGACGGACTTTGCATTTGATGCGTGGTCCATATTTTGTTGACGACACTTATGGTCATTGTATTTGAAGCGAAAGCATGATATGGTCACTGGACTTCAGAATAATCTCATCATGGTCACCACATACATTTTGTCATGCTAACCAACATGTGGTTGGATGGTTAGAGGACAGTGGTTTCTCGAGCCCACGAAGGTTAAAGTCCCGGTGCTCGCATTTATCTTGTGTTAATTTCAGTATTTTCCAGCAACGTACGTTCAGTGGGAGGATACGTTCCACTCGACTACGAGGCACCTATGGTGACTTCGTAAAATCTCAAGATCATATATGCTGGCCCACTCTCTCGAAGGTGCTCATAGGGGTAGGGTTTGCGTGTGTGCGCTTATAGCAGTGAGTGCTTGCACGTATATATGAGCCCTTGCGCCTGTACCGTGTTAAACAAATACATATCATGATTATACGGTCACTGGCTCACCCGTACAACTCCGTATTTTGTTGATGACACAATCAATTGACCAGTCAAATGTTCCACGTGGAGCAACTAGTGTTGCACCATCGGGGCTGTAACCATGGGGCCCACCTGTCAGCCCATATATGAAAGAAAGAAATGGTAGTTTGAGTCTGTACTGTGTTAATAAAATAGGAGTACATTTTAGGGTGATCATACAGTCACTGGCTCACCATACAGCTCCATAATTTGTTGATAACACGATCAATTGACCAGTCAAATGGTCCACATTCAGCAGCGCACATTACCATAGGGCCCACCCGTCAGCGTGTATATGAAGGACATAAATGGTAATAAATTAGTGGTCGGTGGGTATTC
>NC_057794.1:157501591-157528395 GCF_018294505.1 Triticum aestivum | reverse complement strand
GGGGGCTGGTGGTTTGGCCGGTGGTGGCTGGCTGCTCAGGGGGGTGGAGTTTGATGATAAACTGGAGGCCCTTGATTTCATATCCAACGACTGGAAAATCTAATGACCAGAGATGAAGAAGTTAGTCGACTGACGTGTAGCCTCACCCCGCACGTACACATGCATGCACGCAAGACACGCACGCATGTAGGCGTGCAACACTGACACATACACACGCACGCATGCTGGCGTGCAACACTGACACGTACACATGCACTCACGAACACACGCACGTACGCACCCATGCATGCAACACTGAAACGTACCCTTGCACGCACGCAACACTCCCATGCATGCATGCACACAGCACACGACACAAGACACACGTTCAACCTATATGTGCATGCACCCTTTGTTAAGGACATGGATTGTTACGGGTATTAGTCAATCTTATCTGTGATAAGCAGGACATTGATGTTTGCAGCGGTCTTTATGGATCACAACGTATCGAATGGGCTATCAACATAGTAGGCTTATCTACATGAAAAAGATGACGTCACACTCTATGAACAATCATCGGTTTATGAAATGCCCGCTTCTGACCACCCTGGCCCACCAAAGGTTCCTATGCTATGCGCTGCCTGCGTTGGGTCACTGACATGCATGCCATGCACCCAAAGAGCCCACATGTCAGTGGAAGAACGGCGCGATGTCCTAGGTCAGAGTCGAGGGCGCCACTCGCGGCACACCCGGTTGAACACGCCTCCGTGCCGCATTCAAATGCCTCCATGAAACCCGCCCGTGTGGAAGCCGAGAAACCCACTCTGGACACATGTTCGTTCATGACCGGGCCGCTCCCCTATCTCCATCACCATTTTGTCCACTCTTACAATGGCTTACGAAGAGTAGTTATTCCGCATCCAAGCCGGCTGGGTAGCCCGCCGGATACGAGCTATGCAACTCACTGATCCACCTCCCTCCCCTCGCCCGACAGAGCCAGTTGCCGCCCCAACCCCGCGCGCGGTTCAGCAACTTGCTGCTCCAGGCCAGCTCGAAGAGGAGCGGCGCACGGGCGTCGTTGCTGCGTCCACGCCTCCGCCTTGTACCGCGTCTCCCGTTTCTGTGGCCGAGACTCCCATGCCGGCGGCCGCACCATGCAAGCAGCGACAGAAGCCGGGTGCGCGGAGAGCGACAAGTCGGTGGCCAGCGCCTCCGCGTCCGCTGCCATCATCGAGGAGAAGTAGAACACGGGAGGCCGCCGCCGCTTGGGTCCCATGAAGGCCACTGCGGAGGCGACGCCGGTGTACACAGCAGGTGTCTTGCCGGATCCTTTTTTTGCGAGGACCTTCGTCGACCCTGCATGGCCTCCACGGAAGAGGGGAATGTTAGGATGAACTCGAGCCGACGCCGACCATGGCGAAGTAGTGGCCGGTGATGAACTCGAACCGGTGCCGGCCACCATCATCTTCGGCACCTGCCAATGATATTAGTTGGGCAGTGGGGAAGCGAGCCGTCCTTTGCGCTGAAGCATATACCTCCGGGGCTCCCGGCAATCCGGTGATCGTGCTGCCGGACATGAGGAACACAAATCGATCGACGGGCGACCATTTAGGCCAGGTATTATATACCTGTGCTGTCCAGAACTAGCACCACGTAGTTCATTTGAATGTAATGAAATCCGTCATGTTTGTATGAAAATCTGGTATTTTATATGATTTCCGTCATTGTTTATATTAAATATCAGTTTGTCTACGTGTTTTCATGAATTTCGTTCGTTTGGTTGAGTTGCTGTCATAATGTGTGCGGCTACGGTTGGATGGCGTAATTTGCGGGTCGCCGGTCGGTCTGCGGGCGGCTCGGGCGGCGTTGTGGGACAAAAAACACAACTCGTGCGAGCTCGTCTCCAACGTGCGCGCTGGAGGATGCATGACAGCATGAGCACCCGAGCCATTCCTCGTTCATCGGTGGCAAAGGCAACGGTGGACAAAAGGGTAGCCAATATTTTGGCTACCCCGGGCAAGATCCAAACAGCCCCTCCCAATAGATTCAAATCCCTCGTTCACCATGGAATTTTGCCATGTGTTGTTTTCATGGACTAGCAAGATGCCCGTGCATTGCACGGAACATCAAGATGCATTTTTTTACAAACTCCCGCATGCATGCAAGGGATAATTAATGTCCTCCTTTACTAGTACCACAAGGCAAACACCATTAATATTGCATCGATTAGTGTTAGTGGCCTTGTATATCTTCAAATTGTAATTTTGATAGTGGCCCCTTGTATATAAAAATGGAGGGAGGAAGATGAGAGATAAGGTGAGGAGGAGTGGGGCGTGGTGGTGACTGGTGGTCGGACTGGGCGGAGGCATGGGGATGGACGGCGCATTATGTCTAGGTTTGTATCTCTCTCACACACACCCATGTAGGTGGGGGACGTGCACGAAGAGAAGAGGTGCACGCACGGCGCACGTACTCCCATCTCTTTCCCAACCACACCTGCACGGGTACACGGTGGAGCTCATTTCTGTACGAAAAAGGCAGCCCACGTGGTAATTTGGCATGTGTACTGGTTGTCCACTTAGTGGAGGGAGGATCGTCTACCACGGGTGAACAAACAAATTGCGACTTGACGCGTTATGTTAAATTACAAAAAGAGGCAAACCATGGGGGGCCTACCTTTGAGGCAAGGCTCTATACACTGGAGTACTTTTGATGTGTCCCGTCAAGTCGCTGAATGAGGAGAAGCTTGCTTAGTATGCCGTCTCGCCCGCCCACGGGCGCGGTGGCTCGCAGGATGAGGTGAAGCTTGCTTACTACACCTTACGCCCGCTCCCTCGCCCACGCGCGCGGTGGCTCGCAGCACGAGGAGAAATTTTTACTACTCCCTCCGTTTACTCCTCGTCCCTACTACGTAGTTTGGTTTGTACTCCCTCCATTTACTTATACAAGGCCACTATAAAAAATGCATTTTGCATCTATACAAGGCCACAAATAGTAATCGAGACAAAAGTTACTACTCCCTCCTTTCCAGTTTATGGCTCAATTTCAAAATCACTCCAACCAAGGTACGTAGACGGTGAGTGGTCAAATTAATTTCGTATTTTGCACAAGTAATTAGTACGCTCGTTTTTCTCAAGAAGTTATGTTTACCGAGGCATTAATTAGAATGAATGCATGAATGACCACTAAATTTCCATGAACTTGTACATGCATTGGTTAGTTTCCTCTTGACACTGCTTGCGTCGGGTGATCTAACGCACCTCGAAATCCAACATGTAATGGTACTACTACTAGTATAGTAGAATTGAGACTTGTCAAACGGAAAAATGAATGTTTTTTAGATGAGCCCTATAAACCCTAGTGGGTACGTACTCCATAAAAATAGATTTTTCCAAAACTAAGTCGCTCCCTTTCATGAATTCTGTAGTATACTCCTCCGTCGACGCTCTCTTTCATGAATTCTGTACTTCCTGTTGCCGACATGTGGGACATATAGCAACCGGGTCAACGTGTCAAGCACAAAATAACAGTGCAGAACAGCAGGGGGACGCACCCCACTCGTACCGGCCCAGTAGTAGTAATTTGCAATGAGACGTCAAATCACAATGCCGCACTTTCCCAGACTGACGAAGCAACCATTATTTCACACTTTGGTTCGCCATCATCTCAAACCATGTACTAGTATTGCTTCTGCTTCAAGAGGGACACACGCAACACCTTGGTACATCATGACACGTGGGACCGCATGACAGGCCATGCTCCCCCGCCGATTGCTCGGTAAAATCACCTCATTTTTTCTATACTTCCTCCATATCGGTTTACTACATGGCATGCACGTCGTTCTAGGTTGAGAATTTAACTGGCTATATATGTGATGAACAGTACTCTAGCCTTTTAAAAAAATGTATACTTTTGTACAGTAGTACTATCGATGGATTGTGCCATGGAGCAAAAATTGAAATTAAAAAAAGGTGGTACATATAGAGAGCGCTCGTCGCCAAATTATGCATATAGTACTATTAAAAAGGCTATTCATAATAATGGTGTCCAGCACAACCCACCCCTCAAATAAAACTAAGAGGGTGCTTGGATACGTTTTAGTCCCATGACTAAAAGTAGTGGGACTAAAACATGCTAGCCTCACCCATGCTTGGATCCAAATACTAAAAAGGCTAAAATCAAGTTAATGAGCATTTATTATCCTCCAAACCCTCCAATCCAGAACTCGCCTGTGTTAAAGGAGATGAGTTAAATGAGTAGAGAGAGGACTAATCCACATTTTAGTAGGGGTACCCCTAACTAAAAAAGTTTAGTCTCAAGACTAGTTTTAGCCCCTCTTTAGTCAGGGGTGCTTGGAACTTTAGCCTCTTAAAGAGACTATTTTTAGTCAGACTAAAATAAGTCCCTTGGATCCAAGCACCCTCTAAGCATCCTGGAATTCTTTGACTAAACTAAGCACCCTAAAATTCTTTGACAACTAAACTGCTGGCTATATGATGTTGGCCATATATATTGTACGTATATAATGTGAAGAAACGAGAGGTAGTACTATACCAACTAAAAGATGAAATGTAAGAAATACTAGTATGTACGTACTGAATAGTTAAAGTAACGAGAAGAAACATAACATAGTTCTGCTGGGGGCTCAGCACAACACACCCCTCAAATTAAATTAAGCACACCTGAAATTAAACTTTACAACTATTCCGGTAGACACTGCATTAGAACCACCATGAGAAACGACACTGCCACCTTATTCAGAGTCCTCGTCCACGTCCTCGACTTCATCCTTGTCCCTCTTCCGCTTGGCCAATACTTATTTGCTTGAACTGCACACTTGGCTGTTGCTCTTCATCCAACCCTTGTAGATATTGAAGGAAAGGTAGCCATCAATTGCAGCACAGTGGATGTGGTCTATATCTAGTACATTCCGCTGCCATGCATGACGATGAAACGTGTAATGAGGTTTCTCCAGTTTACCGCACAAAGGATGAACCATGGCTCCTGCCAGGGTCAACATTGAAGGTTGACGAGAGGACACTAGCCGATTCTTCTAGAGGTCGAAGGTGTTGCCTACAACGAGGCCTATCCGACACAGGACTTCTTTGTCGTTACCAAAGTCTACAGTAACGAATTTCACTGTTTTGTCCTTGAGGAAGTTCTTAAAATCCTGGCAGTCAACGTCTACATGGCATATGTGGTAGACCAAGCAAACATTATGTACACAAACCTGGATCATGGCGGGCTTCTTCCTCTCTTCATCCTTTAGATCCTTCTCTCGTCCCAGGACTATGGTGTACTCAACATCTAGCCCAGCGACCCACTCATCATCTGAGTTTTCGAACATGCGGCTAAAGCGAGAAAGGCATCCTTTCACCGTCGCGGAAGAACGGGTGTAGATGATGTCGAACTCATCGCCAGTGATGGTTCTAACCTTGTACTCACCGCTGATCGTGGAGATTTGGGATGCCATGGATTTGGGAGGAGGGTTAGGATTAGTGGAACTACCGTAATGTGAATGGACGGGACGACTAGGAGCGAACCGCCGTAGTATTGAAGGATGTGCGGGGACGAGTAGGAGCGAAATGCCAGTGTGCGAATGGCAGGGTAGTGGCTTTCCATTTCTCCCATGATACGGGCTTCCGAGAGCCCTTGGATCTGAGATCGAACGGTTGTATGGCGTGATTCTAGACCTATGGGTGAATATCCTATCCTGGAGGGTTATTCTGCAAATTTTCAGCAACTTAGCATGCGACCGTTTGATCTCAGATCCAAGGGCTGCCAGCAGCCCGTATCATGGTCACGCCTACCACGACCGTCGCGTCGCTCGCGCGGTCGTGCCCTTGGAGATTTAACACGGTGTGTTAGGCTATCTGATGTTGGCATGTCATACATAGTCATCACTTAGTCACTCATACAAGGTTTACCCCTCTCTATCTCTTTCTTCGTACTCAAGGAAGAAACGGTCCTAAGTGCGTGTATTTATTGCATTTGCGAAGGAGTGACCTCTTCCAATGAAATGGTGTTGCTAAGTTTGCTTCATTTAATTAGCTATAGACTCAAAATTTTCTTTTCACCTAGGTACACGCGCATAGCACCATTTCTTCCTTGGGTCACCAAACTAGTCTCTCTCTTCTTGATTAAGTTGCCACATCAGACTTTATGCCTATGTGGCAAGCTTAAGCACCTGTAGGAGCAAGTAAAAGTAAGTACAATAGTGCGCTTTACATGGCATTTTTGCATATGTGAAGGAAAGAGAGGCAAGGAAAAAGTGGAGAAGTGGGCTCTCATGCAAGAGCCAGCCTCTACCACATGGTGGAGCATTGGGAGAGGCACCTGTATGGAGGTGGTCAGGAATCTGGGAGACTCACGCCGGTTGTAGCGCCGCAATTAAAATGATAATGGCAAGTCAAATCATGGGGCCCCACCTGTCTAGTAGTAACTCGCTGTCAAATCACACAGCCCTACGTTTGCAGCAGCCTACTCCCTCATCTTCTCGCGTCTCCGTCGAACCGACTAGGCGGAACTGCCCCGCCGCCTACCACGCAGGAATAGCCCTGCCCTAGAGTTTTAAATACAACTACATCCGCTTAAGAATCCAATGATATACTTTTTGTGACATAGTAACTCATATTTAGTTAGTCAAATGGATGACCTAGAACTACGTGCAGGCCCTATAAACCGAGACGCCTAAAAATAAAAATAAAAAACTAAGACGGAGAGGGTAGTTTAGCACGTATCTTTTTAGATCAATATAGTCGGGATTCACCAAGGAGCAAAACCAAGTGGTAGGCTGCTCCTGTCGTGTTGGTGTAGCAACTCAAGCAGGGTCAGTCCGCACATGAAATGGTGACACACTTAGCAGGACCCCTTTGGCCGACATGTGGCTCATCCACCGTCTTGTTCCACATGCGATGCACCAAATTACAGTTCGGAGCAACGGTTGGAATTGGAGGCACCCCGGTCGTAGCACCGCAGTAGTAGCAAATGAGCGATGAGGGGTCAAATCACAAAGCCCCACCTTTCCCGCATTAAGCTGGACGGACGAAGCAACCATCATTTCACTCTAGGGCGCAAGAGCATAAAGAAAAGAGAAACCAATGATGCGTGCGGCAGCTACCTAGGGCACCCTAGGGTAGGGGTCTCCACTACATATCCTTTTTTTAAAAGCGCCTCCACTACAAATCAGCTTCTCCCTCGTTGTCACACCCTAGCTAGTCATGCATTAGAGTGTTGCATCATGTTTACTCTTTCATCAGAAACTTGAAATGGGGATGACAGAACCCCCAGTCCCCTCTGAAACCAACTAGGGTTACTAAAATAAATTTTCAATGAACCTGAAATGCCCTTCTAAAATGCCCATCATTTTTGCCTTGGTTCAGAACCTCTGCCAAAAATGGTGCACACTTTTCTAGGCCATCCTAGGGTTCTTGAGTTAAATCATAACTATTTGAATTTGGGCATTTAAAATAATATAAAATATTTAAATGCTCAAATATCTCCAAACTAAAATGTTTCATGTTGGAAATAATCCAACTATGAGCCAGGAGTAGTTTGGTGATTTTTGGAATTGTCCAGGTATTTTATTTAAATCAACAAAGTTGCAGATATATTAAATAAAAACAGAAATAGAAAAAAAAGGGGAAAACCCTACCTGGCGCCACCGCAGCCCACTAGCCAGCCCACCTGCCGGCCCAGCCCAGCACCGCTATAGCGAGCTGCTTCGGCCAGGCAGGCAGGCAGGTGCCCGACGGCGACCGCGGCGTGCGCCACGCACCTGCTCGCCGCCTCGCCGCTCCCCTCGCCAGGTGACGACGTGGATCGTCCTCCCTCTCTCCCCCGAACCCCCCAGACACCCCCTCTCCTCTCCAGCTCCTCCCCCTCGCACGCCCCAGCCATGGCCGACGCCACCATCGCCGCACCACCGTCGTAGCCGTGCTCCCCGTCGTCTCCACGCCGTCTCACCGTGTCCAGGAGCTTCGCCGCTGTCCACTTCATCGAGCAGCCGAGCCCCGAGCGCTCGCAACGCCCGAGACCACCGCACCGACCTCGCCCGAGCTCACCGTCGCCGGAGATCCCCTTCAACGCCGACGTCGCTCCGGTCCATCTCCGACCGCACCAGGGACTCCGTCGCACTCACTGTGAGCTTAGCCATCTTCCCCTTCCTTCCGTTCTTGCTCCCGAGCCGTGTAGCAACCTCCCGGAGCTTAACCGCACCCACCGCCGTGGACCTCGTCGCCGACGTGCTCCCGGTCATCCTCCGGCCACAAGATGGTGTCCATCTTGCTCACCACGTTCCACAGCACCTAGCTAGCCACTCCACGAGCCTCACCGAACCCTCTAGCACCAAGTTCACCTCCGACCGAACCTCGGTGGCCGCCAAAGTCGTCGCCGGCGTCGACTCCGGCCACCCCGACCCCAACGGACTCCGCCAAGAGCCGCGGGTCGTCCTCAGCTTCACTCCGGTGATCTCCGCGGTCCATTTGGTGGCCGAAACGACCAAAACCACTATCGCCGCCGCACTGATGGTCGCCGCCGGCCAGAACTCCGGCGAGCTGACGTGGCCTAGTTGATTAACCACTAATCCACCACCTACTGACGCTGACAAGTGGGCCCAGGGCTTAGTCAAAGCTAACCAGCCCGGGGTCAACGCGGGATTAGCCCCTGTGACACTGACGTGTGGACCCCACACGTCAGGTTTGACCCGAGCCAGCTCTGTTGACCTGCTGATGTCACTGTGATGTCAGGCTGACGCAGTAAATGATATTTCTGGATTTAAATTAAATCAGGAAATTCCAGAATATTATTTAAACTTCAAAAATTCATAACTTTTAATCTGTAACTCCAAATTGGACAAGTTATATATGAAAAATGATCAGAAAAATCCAATATATCCATCTGTACTATTTTCATGCATGACCAAACAAGTTAAATTGATGTTTTAAACAGAACAAGAAAAGGCACTTTAAAAGGCCATATTTGAATTTGAAATTTGAATCTTTGATTCAAATTTGCTCAAACACTTCTGGTTTTAGTTGCATTAGCCCAACACACTCATATTGCCATGTTCCATGCATGCATCATATTGTTGCATATTGTTTGGTAATGTTGTGTATCGGTATCCTTTGCGACAGGATCTGTTCCCGAGGAGTACCGTGATTACCCTAACGAAGAATCGTATCCGTGCAACGAACCATCAGGCAAGCAACCAACCATTTGATCATATCGATACAATCCCATGTTCTCGCTCCTGCTCTCTTTTACTGCATTAAGACAACGCGATTCAAACTGCTGTGTGCTACGGTAGTTGAACCCATTTCCTCTGCATGACCTGTCATTGCCACAGTAACTAGATGAAACCCACTAGCATGTGTAGGAGTTCATTGAGCCATATGTATGTGTTGTTCCTACCTTGCTATGCCTGCTATGCTTAGAGTCGTGTCAGGTCTGGTTCATCTGGGTGATGGGCTAGAGTGAAATGATTATGTCGGTAATGAGAGTGGTGTGGTGAACACGATTTGGTAAAGGTATCGATGAGAGGCCATGTAGGAGTACATGGTGGGTTGTTTCATTGAAGCCGACCTTAAGCACTGAGATCTGTATGTGTGATTTAAGAATCAGCTACTACCATGCATTGGGCCCGAAACCAATGGACCCTCTCGACTTCTTATTCACCCTAGTTCTCCGTCCAGGAGTTGCAAGTAGTTTCTGGTGTTTGTAGCCTACTGGAGGCCGTGGACAGCGCTGACCGTAGGGGTGGGCTGTGATGCGGTAGGTACGTGGCACGGTGTACCGAATACCCGTTAGGTATCTCGGGAACCCTGTTCACATCGTTCGGGGCCGTATGGGAAACCTCGGCCGGACTCCCTGCGGATGGAACCTGAATAGGCGATAAACCTGGACTGGAAGCTTAGGTGATTAGGTAGGTCGTGGCTGACACCCACGTTGGGCTTCCGCTTGAAGGTTGCCGAGTACATGTCGTGTAGACGACGGTAAGTGGTGAGAGCGTGTATGAAGAGGTACACCCCTGCAGGGTTAACATGATCTATTCGAATAGCCGCGTCCGCGGTAAAGGACTACTTGGTTGCCTATACAGTTCATAGACAAGTAAATGGAAACTGTTAAAAGCCTCAAAATAAGTGTGAGTGCCGAGGATGGCTCTTCCGTAGGAAGACGGAGGTGGATCCTCGGTAGTGTATTGAAGTGGTGAATAGTGGACTCGTGTGCGCAAAACTATTTCAAATGGAGTATCGTAGGATAGTCTAGCCAAGAGTCAAAGCTGGCTTGCTGCAATAACTCCACCGACCCTTCTTGATACTATGCATGTATGTAGGATCTGATGTAAGTCTTGCTGAGTACCTTTGTACTCATGTTGCTATAATCTACATTTTTACAGAAGACGCTGCAACCCCTTCTGATGGGTTCTATGTAGACGTTGACATCAACGAGTAGGCTAAAGACCCAGGTGGTGACCCTGAGCTTGTGATGGACCACGTAGTATAGTTAGGCTTCCAAGCCTCTTTTATTTTACCAGTTGTCTGTACCCAGACAAAGTACTTCCGCTGTTGGCTTGTATGACTGTATGACTTGTATGTTGGGTCGTGAGATCCGTACCTTTGTGTATGATATGTATGGCTCCCTGAGCCTTAAATAAAGTATTTGTGTCATAGAGTCATGTTGTGATGCTTCGTTGTATTTGCACATATCGAGCATATTGTGTGTATGATTGAAATGCTTGGTATGTGTGGGATCTGACTATCTAGTTGTTTATCTTTAGTAGCCTCTCTTACCGGGAAATGTCTCCTAGTGTTACCGCTGAGCCATGGTAGCTTGCTACTGCTCTGGAACACTTAGGCTGGCCGGCATGTGTCCTTCTTCGTTCCTGTGTCTGTCCCTTCGGGGAAGTGTCACGCTTTGAGTACCGGAGTCCTGTTAGCCCGCTACAGCCCGGTTTACCGGAGTCCTGCTAGCCCAGTGCTACAGCCCGGACCCACTTGCTGATGACCGACACGTTCGAAGCTGGGTCATGGATGCCTGTCCCTGTAAGTCTGTGCCACTTTGGGTTTACGACTAGTCATGTCAGCCCGGGCTCTTTATCATATGGATGCTAGCGACACTATCATATACGTGAGCCAAAAGGCGCAAACGGTCCCGGGAAAAAGGTAAGACGACACCCGTGGGGATACCGTGCGTGAGGCCGCAAAGTGATATGAGGTGTTACCAGCTAGATCGATGTGACATCGAGTCGGGGACCTGACAGCGTTGGCATCAGAGCCGGACTGCCTGTAGGTTCTCCAAGCCAAACTGGTCGATGTTGAGTCTAGAAATTCTTAGTTATATGTAGGGGAATTGCTTGTGGGATGGAACGTAAGGCTCTTTTTACTCCTTATACCTTATGACATTCTTATCTGAGTCAGTCCATTCTTCCACGGGGGTTAAGGAATTAGGATCTGTTCTCTCTATCAGGATCACGTGTTACTAATCAGTAGTACCTTATAAGTTTGATGGATACAAGCCTAGTTCAGTTCTACTACCACATTATGTTGTTAGAATGGATTCAGAACTTGATATGATGATGTTGGGTGTGTACGAAATCCTTTGTCAAATGTCTCAATATCCTTTTTGAGCATTTACAGCTGTTATGCTGCCGAAATTTTGCTAGAAATTCTAATGCCTTTGCATTATAACTGTGCTTTCAGATGGCCACTCGCGACCTCAATCAAGTGGTTCGCCTGACTCGATGCCTAGATGTACCCGGCCATACTGCTAAGTTGGTCAGGGTAATGACTGAGGCTGGATACCTCTGGTATCCTGAGTACACGGTCGAAGAGCAATTCCGAGATTTTAATCAAAGCCAGTATCTCTGCACTGTCAGGATATTTCCATCTTATCCTGGATCCACTGAGCCTCTTCACTGCTCCTATGGACTCGGGGTTACTATCGAGATGGCTGTGCAGGATGCCGCCTACTCTATGATGACCATTATGCGAGTCAGATCTGGTCTATTTCGGGACTCTGACTTCCGGTATATGCCAGGATCACTTCCGGGAGCACAAGGATATCTCCAAGCTATTTATGCTGATTCCACTCAGGAGGATTCACGAACTCGCACCACTGCTGAGATGCTCGAGGATAAGGACCGTGAAAATCGGGCCTTAAGGTTAGAGCTCTTCAATACCCGTGCTGACCACTGGGCCACTTTGACTCGGTTCGCACCGGCGGTGCAAGCTGGATATTCAGATATGCGTGATCTCTATCCTGTGAGATCTGCTCTGCCAGACGTGATGGTTTGGCGTGATGTAGGAGGCATCACCCCACCTCGCGGTCCACGCAGGCCACCATTTGTTGGTCCAAGGCCTCATCCTAGCCCCTATGGTCCACAAGCTCCGCGAGATCGTCTGTTTCCGGATGAACATGTTGAGCTTCCAGGCTATGGAGGTGACTTCTATGAGGACTACTACGGATCGGTCTGAGTTAGTGATAGTATCCCTAGTTCGCACTAGCTGTGTCGTCTGTCGTCCCGCGTGACTCGTGGGATATGACCTAGTTTGTACTCTTTCCGGAGTTGTAGAAAAATAATGTATAGGAGTTTGGAATGCCTCCGATGAGATGTAATCCCTTTTCACCGTAATAGTACTTTGTTTGGTCTTGTACTAAACCTTGTATGGTGTGTATGACGATGGAATAAAAGAAGCAGTTTCTGTATCTACCATGTCATACGGATGATCATCTTGCATTCCGAGTTATTCCTTGCATTATGTATCCTATGTCGGAATTTTATCATTCTGACTAAATCATTGTCTTGTTACCTAGGATGGTCAACACGCGCGCCAACCCTGCTTCCCAAGAGCAGGCCGAAGGCAGTGAAGCCAGGAATGAAAATCTGCCTCATCCTCCTTCACTAGCCGAGGTGATGATGGAAGCTGAGAGAAACAAGCGGGAGACAAACCGTTTGTTGGAGCGTATTGAACAGAATACAGCACACCATCAGAGGGCTAACGTGGTGTCACTCAGCGATTTTATCAAATTGCATCCACCCACGTTCCACCACTCCGTCGAACCTCTCGACGCTGATGACTGGCTTCGCAGTATTTCTCACAAGCTGCGTTCCGCGCTGGTAGCTGAGGCTGACAAGGTCACCTTTGCCGCATATCATCTTGAAGGCCCCGCCAGTCTTTGGTGGGAGAATTATGGAGCTATGCGCCCAGCGGGCCATGTCACAACTTGGGCTGAATTCAGCGAGTCTTTCCGTGAACATCATATTCCGGAGGGTCTCATGGACCGTAAGCGTGAAGAATTTTGCAATTTCACCCAAGGCCGACTTTCTGTGGATGCCTATAGCAGAGAGTTTGGTAAGCTCGCCCGATATGCAACTGAGGAAGTGTCTACTGACGCCAAGAAGCAAGCAAGGTTCCGCAAGGGCCTTAGTCCTGAGCTTCGCCGCGACCTTCGTCTGCATGAGTGCACATCTTTTCCGAAACTTGTCAACAAAGCCATCAGTGCTGAAACTGGTCAGACTGACTACGACGCAACACGCAAGCATGGACGTGACATGGGTTCCTCATCCGGTGCTGGTCCTCAGAAGCGCCGCGTGTGGGTACCCAACACCGCCTTGCCACCCAGGTTCACACCGAGGCCATCTTTCCAGGCGCCTCGCCCCGCTCAACAGTCTGCTCCAGCTAAGCCCTATGGGGGTCCAACCAATAATGCTCCTCCACGTACCAGTTCCGTGACTTGTTTCAAGTGTGGGGAATCTGGTCATTATATGCGTGAGTGTCCCCAGACCAACCCCAATCAATCTGCTAAAGCTGTTGGCCGTGGCAAGCCGACAGGAAAAGTGTTTCATGCTAAACCGGTCACCGCTTCATGTGGCCATGTCAACTGTATCTCTGCCGAAGAAGCTCAAGAAGATCCCAACGTCGTTCTCGGTACGCTTCTTGTTAATTGCCACCCGGCATCTGTTCTTTTCGATACAGGAGCCTCTCATTCTTTTATATCTGAAAATTATGCTCGTTTGCATAACGTTGCATTCTGTGACTTGCCATCCTCTATGGTAATTCAAACTCCGGGATCCAAATGGCAAACTTCTAGAGTAAGCCATGGGAATGAAATCCAAGTCGACAGACTTGTTTTTCTCGCATCTTTGATAGCCCTTAAATCTTCAGATATTAATATCATTTTGGGTATGGACTGGATGTCAGCTCATCAAGCCAAAATTGATTGCTTCTCTAGGACCGTTCAACTCACCCATCCTTCGGGGAAGATAGTCAATGTTTTGACTCGAATAGCCAAGCGACAATTATATTCTCTTAACGCCAGCCCTTTACCAGACCTTGAGGACGTTCCGGTAGTCCGTGACTTTCCGGATGTCTTTCCAGAGGAATTGCCAGGTGTTCCACCTGACAGGGATGTTGAGTTCGTAATAGACCTCATCCCCGGAACCGTTCCAATTGCTAGAAGGCCTTATAAGATGGCACCCCTAGAACTAGCCGAGCTTAAGAAACAACTCGATGAATCCTTGAAAAAGGGTTTCATCCGCCCCAGTTCATCTCCGTGGGCTTGCCCCGTCCTATTCGTTAAGAAGAAGGATGGTACGGACCGGATGGTTGTAGATTACCGACCTGTCAATTTGGTCACAATCAAGAACAAATACCCGCTTCCCAGGATCAACGATCTGTATGATCAGCTCGCTGGATCCTCGGTCTTCTCCAAGATGGATTTGAGGTTGGGCTACCACCAAATCAAAATCAGAAACGGGGACATCCCTAAAACGGCCTTTGTTACTCGTTATGGCCAATACGAGTACACCGTCATGTCCTTCAGTTTAACCAACGCTCCAGCCACCTTTTCTCGGTTAATGAACTCAATCTTCATGGAGTATTTGGATAAATTCGTCGTAGTTTATCTCGATGATATACTCATATACTCCAAGAACGAGGAAGAACATGCCGAACATCTAAGACTAGTGTTGCAGAAACTTCGAGAGCATCGCCTTTGTGCCAAATTTTCTAAATGTGAATTCTGGTTGCCAGAAGTGACCTATCTGGGTCATGTAATATCTGGTAAAGGTATTGCGGTTAACCCTGAGCGAGTTCAAGCCGTCCTTGATTGGACTCCACCTGAATCGGTCAAGCAAGTTCGGAGTTTTCTAGGCTTAGCGAGCTATTGCCGTCGCTTTGTCGAGAACTTCTCCAAAGTTGCTAAACCTCTAACCGAACTCCTCAAGAAAGATAAAAAGTTCGAATGGACTCCACAATGTGAGCATAGCTTTCAGGAACTGAAAAGACGCCTGACTTCTGCTCCTGTGCTGGTACCGCCAGACTTCTCCAAGGACTTTGTTATCTACTGCGACGCCTCGCGACAAGGACTAGGTTGCATTCTCATGCAAGATCGACACGTAATTGCTTACGCTTCACGGCAATTGCACCCACATGAGGAGAATTATCCTACTCATGATCTAGAACTTGCAGCCGTAGTCTATGCACTTAAGACCTGGCGACATTACCTCCTCGGTAATCGTTGCGAAATATTCACTGATCACCAAAGTCTGAAGTACATTTTCACCCAACCGGATTTGAATCTCAGACAAAGACGTTGGGTTGAATTGATCACTGACTTCGACCTAGGAATAACCTATACCCCAGGGAAAGCCAACGTCATGGCTGATGCGCTAAGTCGTAAATCTTATTGTAACAACCTGATGTTACAACAAAGTCAACCGCTTCTCCATGAGGAATTTCGAAAGCTTAACCTTCACATTGTTCCTCAAGGTTTTCTCTCCACCTTGGTGGCAAAACCTACCCTTACGGATCAAATTATCAAAGCACAGAAGGTAGATCCGGGAATCTCCCGCATCAAGAGGAACATTCAGAAAGGAGTTGCGAATTGTTTCTCCGTTAATGATCAAGGAGTCGTATACTTCGGGGATCGACTAGTGGTTCCCAAGGTGCGCAACCTAAAGCGATTAATCCTTAAGGAAGCTCATGAGTCTCCTCTCACCATTCATCCCGGTAGTACTAAGATGTATCAGGACCTACGCCAGAGGTTCTGGTGGACTAGGATGAAGAGAGAAATCGCTCAGTATATTGCTAATTGCGACGTCTGTCGTCGTGTAAAAGCAGAGCATCAACGGCCTGCTGGCACCCTTCAACCCTTAGCTATTCCTGAATGGAAATGGGATAAAATTGGTATGGATTTCATTACCGGTTTTCCCAGGACCAAGAGAGGGAATAATGCTATTTTCGTCGTGGTCGATCGTCTTTCCAAAGTAGCTCATTTCTTACCTGTTCGTGAGAGTATAACCGCTAGTCAACTGGCAGATTTATACATCTCCCGAATAGTGTCCCTCCATGGTGTTCCTTTGGAAATCAATTCGGATCGAGGAAGTCTTTTCACCTCTCGATTTTGGGAAAGTTTCCAAAATGCTATGGGAACCCGTCTCTCCTTTAGCACCGCTTTCCACCCTCAGTCAAGTGGTCAAGTGGAACGCGTCAACCAAATTCTAGAAGACATGCTTCGAGCCTCTGTTATCTCTTTCAGAATGGACTGGGAGAAGTGCCTTCCATTTGCCGAATTCGCTTACAACAACAGCTATCAATCTAGCTTGGGTAAAGCCCCTTTTGAAGTTCTTTATGGACGACGATGTCGAACACCCCTTAACTGGTCAGAGACCGGGGAAAGACAATTCTTTGGCCCGGATATGATTCAGGAAGCAGAAGAACAAGTTCGTATCGTTCGTGAAAAGTTGAAAACAGCCCAATCTCGTCAAAAGAGTCAATATGACCGAAAACATAAGGCTATGACTTTCGAGGTTGACGAGAAGGCTTATCTTCGGGTCACCCCTCTGAAGGGAACCCATCGTTTCGGTATCAAAGGCAAATTGGCTCCTCGTTACATTGGACCTTTTCGCATTCTTGCCAAACGAGGGGAAGTTGCCTACCAATTGGAACTACCTCCGCACCTCTCCAGAGTTCACGATGTCTTCCACGTTTCTCAACTCAGGCGTTGTTTCTCGGATCCTATCCGTGAAGTGGACCACGAAACGCTTGATCTCCAAGATAATCTTACATATCGAGAGTACCCCATCTGTATCCTCGATCAGGCCGAGCGTACCACGCGACGTCATAATATCAAGTTCCTCAAAGTTCAATGGTCGCACCATTCTGAAGATGAAGCAACTTGGGAAAGGGAGGATCGTCTTCGACTCGAGTATCCCGCCTTCTCCTCGGAGGAACCCAAATCTCGGGACGAGATTCTTTTGAGTGGGGGTGAGTTGTCACACCCTAGCTAGTCATGCATTAGAGTGTTGCATCATGTTTACTCTTTCATCAGAAACTTGAAATGGGGATGACAGAACCCCCAGTCCCCTCTGGAACCAACTAGGGTTACTAAAATAAATTTTCAATGAACCTGAAATGCCCTTCTAAAATGCCCATCATTTTTGCCTTGGTTCAGAACCTCTGCCAAAAATGGTGCACACTTTTCTAGGCCATCCTAGGGTTCTTGAGTTAAATCATAACTATTTGAATTTGGGCATTTAAAATAATATAAAATATTTAAATGCTCAAATATCTCCAAACTAAAATGTTTCATGTTGGAAATAATCCAACTATGAGCCAGGAGTAGTTTGGTGATTTTTGGAATTGTCCAGGTATTTTATTTAAATCAACAAAGTTGCAGATATATTAAATAAAAACAGAAATAGAAAAAAAAAAGGGGAAAACCCTACCTGGCGCCACCGCAGCCCACTAGCCAGCCCACCTGCCGGCCCAGCCCAGCACCGCTCCAGCGAGCTGCTTCGGCCAGGCAGGCAGGCAGGTGCCCGACGGCGACCGCGGCGTGCGCCACGCACCTGCTCGCCGCCTCGCCGCTCCCCTCGCCAGGTGACGACGTGGATCGTCCTCCCTCTCTCCCCCGAACCCCCCAGACACCCCCTCTCCTCTCCAGCTCCTCCCCCTCGCACGCCCCAGCCATGGCCGACGCCACCATCGCCACACCACCGTCGTAGCCGTGCTCCCCGTCGTCTCCACGCCGTCTCACCGTGTCCAGGAGCTTCGCCGTTGTCCACTTCATCGAGCAGCCGAGCCCCGAGCGCTCGCAACGCCCGAGACCACCGCACCGACCTCGCCCGAGCTCACCGTCGCCGGAGATCCCCTTCAACGCCGACGTCGCTCCGGTCCATCTCCGACCGCACCAAGGACTCCGTCGCACTCACTGTGAGCTTAGCCATCTTCCCCTCCCTTCCGTTCTTGCTCCCGAGCCGTGTAGCAACCTCCCGGAGCTCAACCGCACCCACCGCCGTGGACCTCGTCGCCGACGTGCTCCCGGTCATCCTCCGGCCACAAGATGGTGTCCATCTTGCTCACCGCGTTCCACAGCACCTAGCTAGCCACTCCACGAGCCTCACCGAACCCTCTAGCACCAAGTTCACCTCCGACCGAACCTCGGTGGCCGCCAAAGTCGTCGCCGGCGTCGACTCCGGCCACCCCGACCCCAACGGGCTCCGCCAAGAGCTGCGGGTCGACCTCAGCTCCACTCCGGTGCTCTCCGCGGCCCATTTGGTGGCCGGAATAGCCAAAACCACTCCCGCCGCCGCGTCGGGCTCGCCGGCGACTAAACGCCGGCAGCCGACTCTGACTTTGACCACGGGTGGGCCCTGGTTGACTCCCCTGAGTCAATGACAGGTGGGGCCCAGCCCTGCTAATTAAACAGGATTAGTTTTAATTAAGTTTTAATTAAATTAATCACCCTGACATACGGGACCCACTGTCAGGTTTGACCTGGACCAGTTCCGTTGACCTGCTGACGTCACACTGACGTCAGGCTGACGCAGTAATTGAATTTCTGGATTTAAATTAAATCAGGAAATTCCAGAATATTATTTAAACTTTAAAAATTCATAACTTTTATTCTGTAACTCCAAATTGGACAAATTATATATGAAAAATGATCAGAAAAATCCAATCTATCCATCTGTACTATTTTCATGCATGATCAAACAAGTTAAATTGATGTTTTAATCAGAACAAGGAAAAGCACTTTAAAAGGCCATATTTGAATTTGAAATTTGAATCCTTGATTCAAATTTGTTCAAACCCTTCTGGTTTTAGTTGCATTAGCCCAACACACTCATATTGCCATGTTTCATGCATGCATCATATTGTTGCATATTGTTTGGTGATGTTTGTGTATCGATGTCCTTTGCGACAGGATCTGTCCCCGAGGAGTACCGTGATTACCCTAACGAAGAACCGTATCCGTGCAACGAACCATCAGGCAAGCAACCAACCATTTGATCATATCGATACAATCCCATGTTCTCGCTCCTGCTCTCTTTTACTGCATTAAGACAACGCGATTCAAACTGCTGTGTGCTACGGTAGTTGAACCCATTTCCTCTGCATGACCTGTCATTGCCACAGTAACTAGATGAAACCCACTAGCATGTGTAGGAGTTGATTGAGCCCTATGTATGTGTTGTTCCTACCTTGCTATGCCTGCTATGCTTAGAGTTGTGTCAGGTCTGGTTCATCTGGGTGATGGGCTAGAGTGAAATGATTATGTCAGTAATGAGAGTGGTGTGGTGAACACGATTTGGTAAAGGTATCGATGAGAGGCCATGTAGGAGTACATGGTGGGTTGTTTCATTGAAGCCGACCTTAAGCACTGAGATCTGTATGTGTGATTTAAGAATCAGCTACTACCATGCATTGGGCCCGAAACCAATGGACCCTCTCGACTTCTTATTCACCCTAGTTCTCCGTCCAGGAGTTGCAAGTAGTTTCTGGTGTTTGTAGCCTACTGGAGGCCGTGGACAGCGCTGACCGTAGGGGTGGGCTGTGATGCGGTAGGTACGTGGCACGGTGTACCGAATACCCGTTAGGTATCTCGGGAACCCTGTTCACATCGTTCGGGGCCGTATGGGAAACCTCGGCCGGACTCCCTGCGGATGGAACCTGAATAGGCGATAAACCTGGACTGGAAGCTTAGGTGATTAGGTAGGTCGTGGCTGACACCCACGTTGGGCTTCCGCTTGAAGGTTGCCGAGTACATGTCGTGTAGACGACGGTAAGTGGTGAGAGCGTGTATGAAGAGGTACACCCCTGCAGGGTTAACATGATCTATTCGAATAGCCGCGTCCGCGGTAAAGGACTACTTGGTTGCCTATACAGTTCATAGACAAGTAAATGGAAACTGTTAAAAGCCTCAAAATAAGTGTGAGTGCCGAGGATGGCTCTTCCGTAGGAAGACGGAGGTGGATCCTCGGTAGTGTATTGAAGTGGTGAATAGTGGACTCGTGTGCGCAAAACTATTTCAAATGGAGTATCGTAGGATAGTCTAGCCAAGAGTCAAAGCTGGCTTGCTGCAATAACTCCACCGACCCTTCTTGATACTATGCATGTATGTAGGATCTGATGTAAGTCTTGCTGAGTACCTTTGTACTCATGTTGCTATAATCTACATTTTACAGAAGACGCTGCAACCCCTTCTGATGGGTTCTATGTAGACGTTGACATCAACGAGTAGGCTAAAGACCCAGGTGGTGACCCTGAGCTTGTGAAGGACCACATAGTATAGCCAGGCTTTCCAAGCCCCTTTTTATTTTACTAGTTGTCTGTACTCAGACAAGTTACTTCCGCTGTTGGCTTGTATGATTGTATGACTTGTATGTTGGGTCGTGAGACCCGTACCTTTGTGTGTATGTTATGTATGGCTCACTGAGCCTTAAATAAAGTACTTGTGTCGTAGAGTCATGTTGTGATGCTTCGTTGTATTTGCACATATCGAGCATATTGTGTGTATGATTGAAATGCTTGGTATGTGTGGGATCTGACTATCTAGTTGTTTATCTTTAGTAGCCTCTCTTACCGGGAAATGTCTCCTGGTGTTACTCGCTGAGCCATGGTAGCTTGCTACTGCTCTGGAACACTTAGGCTGGCCGGCATGTGTCCTTCTTCGTTCCTGTGTCTGTCCCTTCGGGGAAATGTCACGCTTTGAGTACCGGAGTCCTGTTAGCCCGCTACAGCCCGGTTTACCGGAGTCCTGCTAGCCCAGTGCTACAGCCCGGACCCACTTGCTGATGACCGACACGTTCGAAGCTGGGTCATGGATGCCTGTCCCTGTAAGTCTGTGCCACTTTGGGTTTACGACTAGTCATGTCAGCCCGGGCTCTTTATCATATGGATGCTAGCGACACTATCATATACGTGAGCCAAAAGGCGCAAACGGTCCCGGGAAAAAGGTAAGACGACACCCGTGGGGATACCGTGCGTGAGGCCGCAAAGTGATATGAGGTGTTACCAGCTAGATCGATGTGACATCGAGTCAGGGACCTGACACTCGTCCTCTTCAAGAAAACCGATGATGAGTGCGGTGGTAGGGTTTGTAGGAGTACTACGGCGTGTGGGGCCACGTCGTAGTAAACGGGTTCGAGCTGACGCCTTAAATATGTGTGGGCCGCTTGGTTTTACGGGAACAAGGCAACATTTTGGGTTCGGGGACCAATGGAGATATAGTACGTACACAAAATTGTGGATGTAGGTTTGACCAAAAGGTAATGATGCATGGGCCCTGCATTTTGATATACCGGGGGCCGCGTGAAATTTGCTAATCTACTCAAAACTAGTAAGGTACACATGTATTGAACGCATGAGATTTCGAAACCAAATTATGAATAAATACACACTATATGATGTAAAGCTTTGAGTCATATATGCATGATGTAGATGTTCGTTTAGTTCTTATAGTTCATCTCATTCAAAATCAATAAGTTTTATAAAAATGTTAAGATTCATGGGGTTGTGCATTGTACTCCTTCCATTCCAAAGTAGATGAGCCAACTTTGCACTAACTTTTTACAAAGTTAGTGCAAAGTTGGGTCATCTATTTTGGAACGGAGGGAGTAAATCATAAAGTAAAAACAAATAATGGCAATTCATTTAGAAAGAAATAATCAATTATGATACAGAAGATTCTAGAACAAAGGAGAAGTGCTTGTGTTTTGAGGTTTGTGCATTATGCTTAAGTTCAACCATGGAGTGTTCTAAATTGTACATGTGGCAGATCTGGTGGAATGTTGATGATATCCAACGGCCAGTAGTGCTCGGATTTGCCTATCTGTGCACTGTCGGGTTAGCTTCATCCAGCGACCATCTTTCAAAGTTATTGGCACACTATATAGTTCTTGTTCCATAGTTGCATGTTTTGGAAAAAAGCTACTAGTGGGTTGTACTATCTATTTAGGAATAGAAGATGTATACATGGAAGTTGTAGGGAAAGAGATGACATGGAGCATCTCAATTCCTATGAGTAGGTATTGGAAAAGAGATGTCATTTGGTTCAGATCATTGGAACTTTTCTATTGAATATAGAGATGACATGTTTCTCAATTCCTATGAGGAGGATTAGAAAAGAGATGTAATTTGGTTCATATCATAGGAACTTTTTTATTGAATATACACTAATGTTTATTTTCCTTTGAAATTAAGGGAGTATAGGAATCCATTCATATGAACCAAGTGGCTCTAAAGCTATAGAAATGATATCATGTTTATTTCCTTTGAAATGTGGAGTATATGAATCTATTCCTATGAACCAATTGGCTCTAAAGGAAAAAATCCTATAAAAATCATATCATATAGAGTTCCTATGATATTCCTCGACACTAAAGGATGCTTGAAATTGCTGCGGGTGATACGATGGTCTTTCTTTGTAGACTCCTCACCCAACTTTATAGTTACCTCTCAAAGATGAATGAAATGATATATACATGGTATTATACATGTGCAATTTGGTACACGAAAACTCGGTAAAAGTTTGCGAGGTTCGAATTTTCAATAAAGCTATATGCACTGCATTTTGGAACGGAGGGAGCATACGGCAGTTGCTAACACTCACGTGGAAGATTTGTGTATAGGAGGAGTGGCTGTTCTGTTAAATGACATGGCAAAACTGACACTGTCGGATGCCGATCTAACGGTCCTTACGGCGTTCGTCAGGAAAAGGCTTGTGGCGAACGTTTGTCGAATAATGATTTACGGACACATGCATTGCATTGATACGTGCCCCCCTCTCTCTCACGCACATGCACCCTCACGAGTCGCGACTCTCCCGAGTCCTCTCGCAGACTCGCACGTCGCACCCACCGTCTATCTACAGGTAGACGTCATGCACATATGTGCTCTTCACACCCTAACCTCGGAACTTCTAAAAAAGAAAAGACGGCGCGCACATTTTATTTTAGCTCACATGTCACACACTTGTGCTATTACTCTTGCGGCGAACGTTCTTTGGGCATAGTATATTGTACTCTCATGAAGAGAAGAGGTGCACGCATGCACTAGTTCTCTCACACCCACTCACGGGTACACGTAGGAGCACATTTTTTTAAAGCTGGTACAACAAAATCACTCCACTATATATAAAAGCAGAAGCCTTAGCGCTTGCTTTACTAGGGTTCCTCTCATTCACTCTCTTATGCTCTCCAGATCTAAGCAACACATAGGTGGCCACACTCTCTCTTAGCTCATGGCTGGTCACAAATCCGGCCGGACAACCTCGACCGGGGCAGGGGTGTAGGTGCATCGTTCATGCTGTCATCAGCGGCGAGGGAGGAGACCAACGGCTGCCCGCACGTCCCGATCGGTGGCCGTGCCGTTCTCTCCGAGAGAGCGCCGGCTCGGGAGGGCCTCCGACCCCTTCTTCCTCCCTGCGGTATTGTGGCCAAGATGCGGCCTCCCGACACCGTCTTTGAGACATGCCAACGACCCTCAGGTATATATTCCTTCAAAACCTGCCTTGCTCTACTGCCCAGCTCCCTTCGTGTGGATCCTTTTCTACTTCCGTCCGCTGTTCCAAAGCCACCTAGACTTCTACTAAGGCACGTGCTTTGCACGTATGTTCTGTATGATAGATACTCATATACCTTCTTTTTAGAGAGAGAAATGGGTACTCATATCTTGAGTAGATATCATAGTGTGTTTGTTTGCATGATCTAAGGACTATTCTGAAATAAGAAGCAAATCACTTGCACACAATCAAACTGAGTTCCAAGTAAGAATTTGATTACAAGATAAAAGTTGTAGTTTTATTATATGCCGTTTCCTGGGTTCCACTGATGTATAGTTCCAGAGTTGTTTGACGGTTTACATGCATGTTTATGGACTATTTTGTGCAACTAAATAAGTCATTTAGGTCTGACAGACACTCATGTCCTGTATTAGCTTGAGGTATAGCTTATGTATGACTGAAATAAAATATTACACTTTTTCTGCGAATAATAAAAATATTACATTTCTCGATGAAGCAGAATAAAACTTTAGCTAGCATCAGCCATGCAATGTTATGTTATGTGAACAGTGTAAACTTTGCAGTATAGCGGTATCTAAAAAATTCATTTTTATAGTAATCTAAAAAAATAAGTTAGTAGTAGAGTGTTTATTTCCCAGGTGACAACGGGGAACCAAAATGTGCTAGCTATTTGCCAACTTGTCGTACTTGCATGCGAGGAGGTGGCAACAGTTTCTAGACATTTCTCAACTTCAGTAGGTGCAATCCAGATTCAACAGGGACTTCTTTATTTGTTTAATTGGAGAGCAGAGTTGACCATGTGCACAAGGAGCGGGAGCGAATCCGGTAGCTCTTAGCCATCAGATCATGTCACGCTTTGTTTGATGGACGGTAGTGATATGCATGAGAGGGGAAATGAACGGTGGATTTTGAGCCAATGCTTGTTTGGGCGGGAGAACCGAAGATGGAGTGGTAAATCCAATTTCAAAACTGCCGCATTATAGTAGTAGTAGATTAAAAGTAAAGCTATTTCATACAGTCGACTCAAAGCGTTGGTTCAAACAGGGAAGAAAGTGGGAAAGCTGTAGCATGAATCTAGGACTTGGTTCTAAGAGGAAACGGGGGAAAGTAGTAATATCTGTCACTGTTTAAATAACCGTATATCTTATTTGCACAAACAGGGACGTCTGTCTCCATATCGTTCTGAGATGTCTGTCTCCGTATTGTTTCTATCCGCACAATCAAAAGCACGCACCTTAGTTTTAGTACAACTGCGCAAAATGAGATGACTATCACTCGCTGCCGTCGTCTAACGTCCCGTCTTCAAGGTATCCCTACATTGGTAGTAACTAAGGTAGAATGACCAACGCAATCTAAAAAAAGTTGATTCGTACATTTTACTTCCTGATTGCAGTGCAGGGACGAGCGAAAACAACTGCATCCTAGTCCGGAATGCACTTTCTACCAGTTCATCCATGGACCAAGGACTAGCTGGCACGGCTGCACGGCGGTTTTTTGGATAGGTGCGAGGACAAGAGGCATTGTAGTCTGCTTATTTCTGCAAATAGCGGTGCTTAAATTTAGTGGAATGCACAAGCATTTCAGCTGGTCAATACACTGCATGGTTCAGTTCAGCATTCCAGCTAATACCACAATTATAAGTGGTTATTCTGGAATGAGAGAACCTAACCCTGAATGGTGACAACAAGAAAAAACCAGAGTGAACTACAGGAAATTTAAGCCTGCTGGGAGGCCCTTTGCTCGGAGAGAAGCCTTGCTTGTTTTTTCCTGATTTGTAAACCTTCTCACAACTTTGTCTTTTGCTGTGAACTAGTATATGTTTGTTATGTTCTATGAATCATTGAGATGTATAAAATTGCTTAACTTATGCAAGTTTTTTATGAAGACGAGTTTAATGTGAGTGTTCCACATGAGCGCTAGACTAGCGTGTGAACGGTTGGAATTTATTACATTGTGGCCTCAATTAACTGCATGTACCACTGTAACAAGATACATAGTTGCTTATATGTCAGACAACAGATTGTTGATTGTTAGTTGGTCGATAGCCTAGTGTTGAAGCGAGCTGAGCCAATGTGCCGTGTTTTGCACAACTGCTTATAAGTGGGGTAGCACCATTAGTGTTTACAAGTACTTATGTATACGTCGGCGCACGGTTCTCGAACGAGTGCTCTATTTCATCAAAACACACACAACTCGTATGATAAACCGTGACAACTTATGTCTTACCATGCCATATTCATGAAAAAACTAGTGAGGACGCATCTGTTTCGGCAACAATTACGATGGTTCTCACATGATTTACGGGCACATAAAAGTAGCAGCAGTTCCCATAGACGGATTCAAACAGAGTACTAGCCCCAGAGGGGTCGATAACAGGCAAGGTTCGGATAATTAGACACAATCCAAACTACTATTAAACACTAGCTGGGGCAACTATTTCATGCCTCGATCTAATTTGGGCTGGACACAAGATGGACCTTGCCATGAACATCATCGAGGACGTCCCACGACAGCTCAATCCTGTGAACCTTCATGAAGACAACCTTGTGGCCTTGCCACTGATAAACTTGTTTGTGGAGGCATGCCACATCATCTTCCTGCGTAATCTTGATAAGAACAGTATTTCTCACAAACGAAGGATTAGCTTTGAACTTCTTGTGCTTCAGTACACCCTGGACAACACGCCTGACAACAGTGAGAATGGAATACAACTCTTCATTGTTATAACCACAAATGGCTTCCAGGATCCAACAGCCAAAGAACTCTGTTTTCCCAGTGCGTATATTCAGATCGTCCGCCTCATTGCGAGTGACATGTACAACCACACAATCCTTGTCTGCATCAGGGCTCTAATTCAAACAGAAATAAAATGAATTACTTTTTAGGATAAGAAACACAAGTTATTTAAACCACTACGTATACCATGGCATCGAAGCTAATAAAATTTTGCATTATTAATCACCACATACTTACTTTTCTAAAAAAATCACCAGATACTTAGATGAAAAACCATAATC